>NC_049991.1:6041717-6158127 GCF_000003815.2 Branchiostoma floridae | reverse complement strand
ATAAGGTACCACGTAACACACCATATACGTTACTCCCCAGGTGCAGTATAGTACCAGGTAGCGCACCTGTAATATGTAGTAGCCAGCTGCTCTGGGAGGGGGGGCGAAAACGCTAAAGGGGGGCGAAAACGCTAGTGATCTCGCCCCCCGGGGGGGCGAGATCGCCGGGGGGGGCGAGATCGCTGTCACACCGGAACGTAAGAATAAATGCTGTGTTCAGCTTAAATATCACTGATCACTATTGAACTAGTTAATTTTTAAGCCGTAATTTCCACCACAAAAATTGGACTAAATCAAATTTTCAACTGAACAGCACCAGTCTTTGTCAAGGAATGAACAATCCACTGCTGTCGTGACGTCACGTTATGCAGATAGAACACGTGACTCAGTGAGCAGTGGATCGTAGGTTGCAGGAAGTCTACGGTGCCCAACACAGATCATTATTTGATTGTCTCAATCTTCTGTTCTGCAGTTATGCCAATAGCTGTTTCAACCCGCTCCTGTACGCCTTCGTGGGAAAGAACTTCCGGAAACACTGGCGGAAGGCGCACGCGAGGGGCCTGACCGGGCGGCAGCAGCGGCGAATCGCCCCCGACAACCAGCCCGGGGACAACAACACCAGTCAGCGGGCCGGGTCAGCCTACCAGCCGGCCGTGTGGCAGACCGGGACCCGGGAAACCATCCCCTCCGGCTCGTCAGCTATCGACCTCCGAGAAAACACGGCGGTGGTCGGGACGGAGCGAGCGGGACCAAGCAACCTGCTGTCGGTAGAGTCGAGTCTGCCATCGCAAGCACATTTCTTGAGGAAACCCGTCATGGAAATGCAACTGTAGTTAGTAATAGGAGAGTCATAGGGTCACCGTTGGGGTTATACTGCCTCTTAAGGGAGGACACATACCCTTTCTTCTACTTTATACAAGACGGGATGCGCCAGGTCCCCCATTATGTGCAACTAGTGTAACCTTCTTAAATAATTTCTAAGATATCAAGGAGTGCCTACGACTAAATATAAGACCTCAAGATTCTCTTGCCAGATTGTGAAAGATTGAATAATTTTAACCTAGGATGTAACCTAGCATACCAAAAGTCAAACGGAATCCCGGCTCTAGTTGCTCGGGAGTAATGGTAGGACACTTGACACAGATTCTTAGGGGCCTTGGGTTCGAATGTTGTGACATGAAAAAACACCACCTTGCGATACTTTCTTTTTTAATGTGCACCAGGATGGCGCTTAGGAACAACAAATTTACGGCGGATCCAAGATGGCAGATCCCAGGTTGTAGCTTATGTATGATGTCATTTTATGACGTCGTTGCTCTTGCCATTGACAACAGACGACTTAGCATACATTGATTTTTATTGTTACTTACCTGACGTGTGTATGTCGATATGATCTACCACTGCTTACCAAGCATAAGATAGAAGAGTTCATATGTACTAGTATTTGAACAATCATATGTTACTTGCGTCTGTACCATATTGCATCTTCAATTTTGCACAAGTTAACCATACTACAACACTATTTATTCAAGATATTTCTCTGTTTTGCACTGTATCTATTAGTAAGTTGTCTTGGCGTTCTGGAGTCTTGAGTATAGACATGGGTTCATCTGCCCGGTTTTACAGTGATTTTAAGTGGATATTTAGTTGGATATCTAGGAAACTAATTTGCATATTATGCTAATGCAATTTTCTCCTTGTTCTTGTCGTTGTATAATGACGTTCACTGTTCCGAGTACGTATTTGGTGCAATTTCTGTCGCTACAAATACGTACTCTCCAAGCAGAGGTTAGGCTCCGGCTGTTTTTAACGCATTTTTGTTTTGTTTTTATCAAGCTTTCAATTTAGTCATTTTTCTTGACGTACGCCAGCCAAACATTAGGTTTTGACAGTACAAGATTCCATGATAAAGTAGAAAGCCCGATAAAAACGACTAAAAACGTTTTAAAACAACCGGAGTCTAACCTCTGCTCGGAGATTACGTATTTGGAGCGACAGGAATTGTGGGGTGGGGAAAATTTCAAATGTGAAGGCCCCTGACTTGTTGGTCGTGCTCGTATTGAACATTGCCTCGATTTGCAAGACAATGTTAGGGCGTGATTTGTTTATGTTCTTGTTCTTGTTTGAATACTGGGTAACACCCCTTAGTGTTGGGGCAATCCACCCAGGGCGAAGTATTACTGTTTTATTGGCCGTTCCTCAGGTCTTCCTTGACGAAAAAAAAAAAACTTGATAGGATTAGCTTGAAGTTGAATATGGTAGATTATTCCAGTCGATAATGGTTCTTGGGAAACATGAGTTTGTTGGTCTAGGGAAGTCTGTACGAGCTTGGGTGATTATTTCGTGATTGCCTTGGGTTCAGCTGCAAATAGGAACCAACCGGCAGGGCTAGGACATTTTGTCTAGATTTCTGAAGAATTGTTAGTCTGTTGGCTGCTCTTATATTTTTGAGTGTATCCCATTCTAAGTCTGAGACTAGTTTAGTGGCGCTTGACTGAGAATTTGGACTGTTAGGTACATTTAAAACAAACCTGGCCGCTCTTTGTTGGACCGCTTCTAGTTCGGAAATGCCTCTGGGGCCTTCACCTTTGACATATTACCCATACTTGCTGTCACGGCACATGCGTACACGAAACCTTGCACATGCTTATTGAGTACTAGGGAAAAGTAACATAAAGAACAACTATATCCTTTATAGCAGCTGTTAGATTTAAGATTAGTTATGTTTACCTTCACGGAGAGGAAATATTGTTATTGCTCCGATACTTCTTCTCCAGACAAATAAGGTCAATGACCTGAACCAGACTGCGGTCACCATGGTTACCGGATATGTGATTGACAATGTAGCAAGTGGCAGGACAGGCGCTGGTCTTTAAATGTCTTTGGGTACGAATAAACAATGCAGTATTTTGTAATACCATATAATGTGAAGGTAAACACCACGCATTTGCCTGCAAATACTCCATTTCTGGTTTAGTTTGTATAATTTGCTTTTAGCACAGAATTTCATCTCTAACTTTTTACATGCAATTTGTTTTACGTTTTATTGATCCTCTTGGATGTCATCCATTTTGGATGATAGGACTACCTGTATGTATTCAAGATTGATAAATAAATAAAGGAATATATATCACACAATCATCAGGAGTTACATCATGATCTTTATTCCGAATAATGTCTACACAAATATCTAGTACCGTCCCCTTAATCCAATTTAAAACTTATATACAATGATGCGTCTGTTGTTGAAAGATCTATGACGTCAACGTTATGGCGACTCAAAGTATCTTATTCAGATGGCAACGAAAACAATCAACATAAGGCCTGGGGAAGAAAATATGTATTTGGGGTCTGAAAAAAAATGGTTTTGATTAATTTTTATTTTATTTTGACCGAAGTGATCTAGCAAACAATGTTTAGCAATGTAAAAATGACTTGCATCAGACTACTGATATTCTAAACACCATACTACAAATATATGCTTATATTGCGCAATTATCTTTCCCGACGGAAATGAAGAGGACATGTTGGAAAAAGACATTGACGACATTGCCATTACTCAGATGTGGGATCAAAGATTTTTTGGTGTCTTGCCAGTACTACCGGTCGCCCAAAAGGCTTAGGTCAGGAGACTATTGCTAGGTCTAGGGTAGGTTGGGTGACTGGACACACTGCATTGTTTTACTTAGGCTTAAGCTCTTTCTAATGGCCCAACGACAGATCGAAAACACACTACATTATTGTAAATACACAAGGTTTGCTCTCAAAACAAGGCAGATATTTTAGAGTAAACTGCTTAAATGGCCATAAAATTATGTAATATCAGTACAATACAGTAAAGTAGTTTTTCCACCGTTTCTTTACATACTAATTAGTAAGTAAGATCAACCCTTGAAAGCTGTCTATCTAGCTATTAGTCAATCCCAGGAAACATACCAGTATACAGTATATTTTTTGTTTACATCAGTAGGGTCTATTTTGAATTGGTTTCGGAAACGCAGTGGATTTTATGCCGCTTGGTTTTGCATATTTCACAAACATAAAAAATACCACATAGTGATGCAGATATGCTGAAACGCGGCTTTACATGTAATTTACATGAAGATGATTATTGTTCTCGACAACATTTTCAATTGTTGGGCAAAGAGCTTACATTACGCAAACACTAAAGCTTACGCCTCCTTAAACGTAAAGCATACTATATCCTCAACATGAGACATATCAGAACATCTAAATATCCATAATATGTGCATATAATACACAAATGTAATATTTCTGAACATCTTTTCCTTATCAAACAAAACAAGACATAAAGGCTATATAACTCAAAACTTACAACCATTCACAGCTAAGAATAAAAGAACAATAGCTATATAGAAAATCATTTACATGAGATCATAAAGACATTTCATCTTATAATTAGATAAATCCGCTTTAGTAGCATATCTGAGAAAATATTATATAGATGTCGGAAGCATACACCATAAATACATACCATGATACAGTAACAACTTATGATGAGCATCTTTTCCACAAATCAGAACAAAACAATAATAAAAGCTATACATTATAACCTTCATGCTCAGTCGCCTTCCCGTATAGGTAGGTTAAATACTACGTGCCTGGAATCAAAAATGGCTTTTCCAAAACATCTACTTTGAAATAAACAGGCGGACCCTTGACTGACTTAGTTTATAGCTGGATGTACTTAACTGAAGGCTCTAATTAGATGCGGCAAGTTAATTAGTGCAATATAGCCAGCTGCGGCCGCGACGCGTGCATGCGAAGCTGGTCTGTTACATCGAACGGCAGTTATCCCTACTATACAGATACAGATCCGTGAATAGCTAAACATATAGAATACCAACATGCATGTTGCTAAAAACTGATTTATGAATTCACGCAACAAGTACGTTTATATATAGCATATACAAATGGAATATGACTTGCTTTTATTAGTAGAGCGATGTGAGTAAAAGGCTATACGAACGTCGGGACCTTTGTAATACTAGTACTTGTAGTATAGGTCCTTGTTTAGGTGTACATTTTCTTATCACTTACACATTGATAGGCAAGTGTTATCATGGATCCGTTTTTGGCGACGCTCTAGGAGAGATGGCCCATAAAACCCATCGAAAAATGTTGTCAATGATTGGTCTAAAACAAAAGTTTGACATAGCGTTTTCTTGCCTAATTTTGCATGTCTCGAACTTAAACTGACAACATTTGTTTTAAAAACAACGATAAATGCCACGCAAAATATAATTATGAAAGTCATTTGACGATTTTATGCTTATGGTGAGGTACATGTACAGGGCTGTTTGTTTTTTCGAGTTTTTACGATTTATCTGCTTGTGACATATATTTTGGAATGAAACGTATTTTTAGTTTAGTAGGTTGCGTTGCAATGCAATCTAAATTCATATTATTGGTAAGAGGGTGTATAAAGACTCAAGTCACGTTTTGGACCGCATGCTTGCCGCAACGCCACCATGCGATGAGAAATGGCAGTGTTGATTACGCCATATTGGATTTCCTTTTTACACCGTTCGGAAAGTAGCGGGAAATGCCACCATGGGCCTGCTTCTACCGAAGACGCTGTCGTTCCCCGCGGAGTAATACACGGCCCCACGGCCCAAGTTTAGATTCCTTAGCGACATCGCATCGTCAAGGTGAATCGGCAATACACGCGTTTTTCTGCAATCTTTGCAAAACAGCGTGTTGATGGCATGCTTTCTGAACTTCGCACTGAAGGAGAGATATATGAAGGGGTTTATACAACTGTTGGCATAGCCGAGGCAGATACTGACAAAGTACGAAACGAGGAAAGCGTAGGAAGGGCCGGAGCTCATTTGCATATTAACCAAAGCGATGACGTAATATGGTAGCCAGCACACCAAGAAGACAACGACCACTACCAGCACCATCTTAGCCACTTTTTTGGTTTTCTTTTCGGCGCTTGATGCTCCCAACGGGTTCACCACTTGTCTGAGCTTACGGAACACGTTCGTGTAGCAAAATGTGATGATGATAACGGGGAGGGCGAAAGCGAGCACGAACTGGTAGACGGTGAACCAGTAGATGTCGTCAGCCTGGGGGAAACTGATCTCGCAAACACGCATCCCGTTAGGGTAGGTGTTCTGGCGTGCGAAGGCTAGGACGGGGGAGATCGAAGCAAGAGAGGCAACCCATACGCCAATGTTGGTAAAGGTTGCCACCTTACGTGTGCGGAAGGACATGGAACGAAAGGGGTGGCTGATGGCGAGGTAGCGGTCAATGCTCATGGTGGTGAGTATGTAAACGCTAGCAAACTGGTTGTTGCTGTCTAAGGTGTAGACGATCTTGCACATGGCAGAGCCGAAGGTCCACTCGTCGGAGATGAACTGCTGGGCGAAGAAGGGGATGCCGATGAGGAAGAGTTCGTCGGCGAGGGCGAGGTTGAAGATGAAGATGTCTGAGGGGGTGCGGAGCTTGGTGTGCCGAATCATAACGTACATCACCTAGGAAAATAGTGGCAGGATGTTAACGTCGATTGTCACAAGGCATATTTGATTTTTAGTGTTAGTGTTAGTGTTAGTCTGCAACACTTATAAGGTCAAGAACAAGCACAAAGACACTGGTAATATCAACTCGAAAAAAAGCACAAGCTTGGTGTTCAGTGAATGTATATTACAGCTTCTTTCACATGTGCAAGATACGTGAAAGAAATTTAAACCTTTGAGTTTTAGAAAGTAGTTTTTTGGTATCCAATTTGAGTCTGCAGTTCCACATAGAAAAATGTCCAGGAAATTAAAGGTTACAAGTAGGTATATCTTAGTTACACATATTGGCACTTCATAATCATGGAAATTTCTAAAAAACGGTGCGTAGTAATCTTTACAAATAGTTACCTTCGCCATAAAGGAATGTGTACGCGTTTCTTTTTATGCGTTGTTTATTTGCAATATTCTGCAATATATATTTGCAATATTCTGTAATTCTTCAATATATTTGCAATAAACATATGTTTTTTATAAACGAAGAAAGGATTAAAATGTGGGCCCCCTAACGGTTTCCTTATCTTATTTCCAAAGCACATTTACCGTAATCCTGTGTTTTGACATTGGCCGGGCTATCTTTCTTTTTTTCAAAGTGCAAGTGATGTAGTTAAATATACTGTTTCTGGGTGGATAGGCAATATAAATGCATAATGTGTAACATCTTAAAAGTACAAAAACGTATGCTCACCACGGAATTTCCCAGAATTCCCACCACAAAGATGACGTAGAAGACGATCGGCATGACTACTGCGACTGCGCCGAGGAAACCGCTTTTGTCCGGATCCGGCCGCCATTTTGAAAGTGTGATGTTGGACTCTTCAGAATCATTCCACAAAGAAGTCGCTTCAATCGTGATGTCGGTTTCCATCCTATGATTTGAATAGTAAGAAAGCAAAGATCTCAAACCTTCGTGAAGTCCTTTTTGTATTTGGAGTATTTGGAATTTCGTGATAAGTTTACTGACAACTCTGTCTACTTCACACGTCATATGCAGCACTCCTCAGCACATGCCCACCATGCTTGGAGTGCGTTATCGTGACATTTGAAGATGTGACAACGTTTACGTCCTAGCTATCTTGCCAAAGAGACCAGTGACTATTTAAGTAACGCCATTCTCCGGTTAAATCACTATCTAACTTTTGTTAGACCATCTTAGACTTTAGTAACAGGCGTCCCTCGGATATTACGTTAGTTATAAATGTAGGTCCCTGTGTTTAAGGAAAGCCATAACGAATACGTAGATACTGCAATCTAGATAAGTTATAAGACGAACTTCATTTTGTAGTAGAATGTACTTTGTACATGAAAGAGAGAGCTGAACTCTACAGACTAATAGAATCCATGTTCCCCCACTTCATACAACTAAGTAGTATAGACAAATTTATATTCCTTATGAATCTAGACAAACCATTACTTATAAAGCATATCTGTTCTTACATTTTCAATATCACAAAGAAACGAGAAGAAGCCGAATGTACGCAGTAGAATACGATCCTTGAGTAGTGTAGATTCATTATATCATTGTATCATGTTGTATCATTTATTGTGACCTGTACTGAACCCAGTGGGTATGAATGTACAATAAAGGTCTTCATTCATTCATAACTAGAGTACGGGAAATAATAATCAAATGTAAGAAGAAAAAATTAAAGGATCTTTCCGGTGTGATTGAATCAAATAAATCTGTCCTGATAGCTAGCTTTTACTCTTCAGTACACACCTGGTGTCTTACGTCATGATGTGTATGCAATACAATTAAACAAGCAAACAAACAAACAAACAAACAAAATTGTACGGGGAATAAGATCTGTGCAGGAAGTAAAGTTCAAAGCTAATAGCTCATCACTGGACTACGTCTTTTGGCATCTGTTTTGTGAAGTATGCTATAAATCCTGAATTTGTCGCCTGAAATAGGAATATTTTGGAAAACTAGTTTTTGAAATATTTTGCAACAAAATTAACAATTAGCAAAATGTTACGAATGAGCGCGAGCTAATCATAAACATATGTGATCACTACTAATATCTTTTTTACGAATCTTAATCGTTGTACGTTTGGTAACACTACGACTTCCAACATAATTATCTTGCATTCAATTCAAGGCCAAAACTGAGGATGTGACATTTTGGGCGCGGCCATTTTGCTTGAAGAAGTCACTTATTTTGCCCTTGTGTCCAACAAAACATCATTGTGACCGCAAGAGAATTATTGAGGGGAAATTCGTTCCGATTTAGGGCGATGACTTGTAGCCTACAGGCGCGGTCCACGCTTTTATAACGGAACAAGTGGCGAACTCATCTGCGTCACCTTATGCTCATGACGGCATGTTGCGATGGTAACCACTTTTCATCCGGTGTGTAGCTTTTACATTATTACGGCCATTATAACCTGGATAATTTTATTTCCTTCTACAGGTTGGTATTCCTTTAAAGAAATATGTTTCCATAGTAAACACATATCTACAATGGATGTTACTCAAACGTAGAAGAAAAATGTCCAGACCATAACTGATGAAGGATAAAACCTCATTGGAATTATGTACAAAATGACCAATAAACTGTATGGTGGATGTAACCACCTTCTAAGTATCTACCACGATTTTGATTTTTGATTTTATTTATTTGACTCTATAGTCATGAGAAATACAGACAAGGCTACCCAACTAGCCGGAGATTAGTATCAAGGGCTATACATGTAGAAAAGTAAAAGTACACAATCGAAAGCCTTCCTTGTCAGCATCTTCAAATCGTGTTTTGAAGGAACCTGAATAGTCTGTGCGTGGGTGCGCGTACCGCAAAGGCACATCTGGTTATGATGCATTAATTAGGGAGAAAAAAGGCTATACGTTGCTCTTGACGGCCCTTTCTTCCTTTGCGACGTTTCCAAATTGTGTTCTGAAATAACATTCTAAAGTAATCATGAATTCGCAGCTAATGCTTGTCACGAACGTGTGTGCTGTATGCAACCAAGGTCAAGAAGGTTAAACCTCCTTGATGATACAAAACATCTGGTTATGAGACATTTATCTAGAAGCTAAAGTACACTTGTTGCGACTGAGAGTCGAAAGTTTTCTTTGACGATATCTAGAAGTCGTGTCTTAGTAATAAAGAACAAAAAAATGCTTATACTTATCACGAGCGTCTTATATACTACAAAATATATCTGGTTTTGAGACATTAATTGAAAATGGAAAAGTAAAACTGTTTCAGTCGGCAGATGTAAGTCTTTCTTGGCGAATATCCAAATACTGTTTTGAATTTAGTACGAGCACTGTAATAGTCATAAACTCAAAGAAGAAAATGCTTTTAATAAGCATGAGCGTAAGCATTATAAGCTACAAAATATGTCTGGTTATGAAACATTACTTTAGAAGAAAAACTTAACTTGTTGCGATTGGCAGTCAGACGTTTTCTTTGACGACATCTAAAAAACGAGTTTTGAAATTACGTGCACATTCGTAGTAAACATGAACAAAAGGAAGGGTACACTTACCACAAGCGTAGGTAATATATAATGCAAAATATATCTGCTGATGTATCATAAATAAGGTAAGAAGTAAAAACCGTCGCAATTTACAGTCGACAGTCTTCCTTGAGTAAACATTAACACAAGAAAGAAAATGTAAGATGCCTATCATAAAAAAAATGTAATGATAGCCTATGTTAGTCGTTATATAGTTATGGAAACTCAAAGTGGGTTATGACAAAATAATTGGGAGGAAGAGAGGAACCCGCTTTGATCGGCCAATTAAAATGATTGACATTTGACAGAATGAGGATAATAACTCAGTTCACAATATCTTTTAGTTCATGTCATTTCTAAATATATATTTGTATATGTAAGAAGTTATAGATACAATCGCATCTGTACATGTGGTGGTTCCATGGACAATTGTCCCACTGTCACAATCTTTAATAATCTTTTTTTGTTGAAACCAAATGACTACATTATAAAGCCACAAGACGTACATTGTCGAAAATAGCCTTCGTCTTCCTAACCGCTACCTAACTACCAAATGTTATTAGGATCCATCCGCGTCTTCCGGATTTAAATTGTACAAAATGGCACCAAGTCATCCTTTTTTGTAAAGGTAACAATGTCTAGTTACAAGGTATTGTATTTTTACGTTTAAAAAGATCATTTATCATGGACTGACATTTAACCACCGAAATTGCGTTGTCGGAGTTGTCCTTGCCTTGGATCGATAGAGACACACTTTAAAGTATACTTGTATTTTAAAGAGGCTCTCTAGTTCTAATTATTGCTACCATGCATGTTTCAATAAGAGGTTTCAGATGACGTCAGAGCTATGTTTAAAACAGAAGGAGGTTATTTTCTCGGAAAAATGTGCGAAGATAGTTGAATGAAAACACAAGATCCAGTTCAAAGCTACAATTGGGTATTTATCTTATAATTCACAGACATTAGAAAATACGTTTTTATAATATCCTTTAGAAAAAAACGACTTTATATGGCGCAACTGCACAAAATATAGACAGAATCACTGATTCTTTTATTTCTTAACAAACTCTGCAATGTTTTACAAAAGATGCCCCACAAAAGTATTTGTTGAAGGCTTGAAATAAATTAAGACAAAGGTGCAAATTTACCCCCGAAAAAATAGCAGTCGCCTGAGAAGAAACGAAGAAGCCCAAAATGTAACAATTCAGTTCATATAATGATTGTTCGGCAGGTGAAACCAGCTACCCAGACCCTCTGACCGATTACGTCAGATCGCTCCTGTCACTGATCTTGGAGGCTGTGTGAGGTGGTCTGTGTCTATCGCCAAATTCGGTACCAAATGTTACCACCATGGGTACGACGGATACCATGGTTACCTTATCCAAGTATAAGACTAGAAATCTCTATTTGTGACGCTTTGATACAGTTTTTTGGCTTTCTAAAGAAGCAAGAAAGGGTCGTTGACGGCCATTTGTAGCCCACCATGCCTAACAAAGTCTTGTACAGAAATGCCTGTAACAAACGTTAACATTGTTCGATGCTTTCTGCGCTTTCTATCTGACCTGCTGTGAAAATGCTGCAATTTTTTTCAATGTCCCTAGGAACGTCCATTTATACGATGTAGCCAACATTGTTAGTCATTTCGAAGAAAAAGGGTTAAGTTAACTGTGGTAACAAACGTTCCCGGTAACGTTTGTAATCTGCCCTGTAATACATAACCTATATGTAAGAAAATAACTAAAAAAAGAAAGCCATTTTTGCTATAAGTAAAAGAGGAATTTTTCTAAACAATCAGGTAGCTTTCTCTAAATAAATTTAAAGCCAGTTTATTTTCGAATAAAATGTTGCTATTTTGTACATTTCATTTAAACATGTACGCGTACAGGTACATGTGCACGGGTTAGGTTTGACAGGACGTTTAGTGTAATACATGTATACACCTGTTAATGCTTCGTGGAATGCATGCGAATCTGGTACGTGACATGCCATAATACAAATAAAATACGGCAATGTTTTTTATATGCAAATGTAAATAACGACTTCACTATTATATTACAACTGTAATTATAAACGACTTAAATCATAGATAAAACAGAGATGTGCGTTTTGACTTACCTTAAAAATGCCCTTTGCAGAATTATGGTATCAAGTGGTTGTGTCAAAACAAGAAATTGTGCCTTCCTCTGTATCTGTATCCGTATCTATATATGTATAACCGCCCTTCGGCGCAACACACCAGCTTCTGTATCTGTATCTATATAACCGGTATAACCACCCTTCGGCGTAACACACCAGCTTCTGTATCTGTATCTATATAACCGGCATAACCGTCCTTCGGCGTAACACACCAGCTTCTCTATCTGTATCTATATAGCCGGTATAATCACCCTTCGGCGTAACACACCAGCTTCGCGGCTTTGTCAGTGTAAGACGATTGGCAAAGGGTTTATAGGACTTTAACCCGAATGAACCCACAAAACGCAACAACAAGAATCATACTCTTGATGATGAGCTTCGTCTGAAAGATGCAAACGACGATCTGACACTTAAGCTACAACTATAATCATAATTGACTACATCGACCTACCTTAAGGATGTTCTATGCAGAGTTAAGGCGTCAACTCCTTATCTCACAAGACGTTGTGTCTACTTGTCAGGCTGGCAAAGCATTTACAGGACTTACACTCGAGTGAACCCGCAAAACGCGTCAACAAGAATCATTATACTAGATACGAGAAGGCCTTTGATATGCAAGCGGAGAAAATGTCTCATAGTGCAGATCTAACGAACAGCCTGGGGGCGAATTTGAGAAATTCTATACGTCGAATAGACTGCCGATGGGAGTAAAATAAATGTTTTTCGGCATTCAGTTCGGTTCATTAAACACAAACTACCCTTTATTGGTGACTTCAAAAGAGAATGATTTAAGAAGTTTGAAGTTGAAGTTTATTGAAGAAGGTAAAATGATTGTCATTATCTTTATGTGTAGATTCCTTCTAGTGATGATTGACGTCATAGGACACTAATCATGCAAATTAGTTGCTAATTTGCTTACGTACTGAGCAGATTTAAAGAGTACGCTGGAGGAAAACAGGAAGACCTATCTCAAGAGTGACTCTAAGAAGGTTTGAAAAACATATTTGATGAAAAAAATGGTAGAAATTGGAAAATATAGCCAGAAAAACATGTAAGAGGAGATAGCTGACCGAAAACCTTACTCCTCAGACAGCTTACTCCCCTGGCATATGCATGTTGTGTCTAGATTTGTTCAATTTTGAAAAGGGGTTGAGGGATTGTCGTTTTTTATGTAGCTTGCTTCTAGTGATGATTGGCGTCATAGGTAATAATCATGTAAATCAGTAGTTAATTTGCTTACGTACTGAGCAGATTTAATGAGTACGCTGGAGCAAAACAGGAAGAACTACGTAAAGATGCTTGAAAAAAGAAGAATTATGAGACGCTTATAAAAACATATGTACCCGTTTTCGAACCCCAAACAGTATAGATCATGTTTCGTACCAAAATCGAAAATCTTACCGCATTGTGTATGTTGGCAGCCACAAATTGCAACAGCTTTGAGAACCTTCAACAAAAATTTGGAGACTTTTCAACAGTTTATCTCTTGCGGTCACACTTACACATTTGTGACCATTTGTGCCAATGATGGAGCCAAGTATGATGGAGGCAAGTAAGATGAAGCCAAGTATGATGGAGCCAAGTAAACCAATTAGTATTACCGTTAAGTGAATAAAACGTGAAATTGGGAACTGAATTATGTAATCTGTATCTCTGTTGCATTTTGTCACACCTTACCTCATCATCTTTAAAGAAACAAACCACGAAGCTAATTTTTAACAGAAAAGACAAATTGGGAAGAAAATTAAGCGAATTTTGTGTTGAAAAGGTTTTTCAGTGAATCCAGGGTGCATAAAACATCTAGTACTGTAAATGCATTTAGGTTCGTGGGGATTTAATTTCGCGGTAGCGGTAGAAAGGACTTTTCGCGGTGGTTTTAAGTTCACGGTAGCACCATGCACTGTAGTTTTTTACTGTCATAGAAAAATTTTCGCGGTGGTTTCAACTTCGCGGTGAAGCAGCAACCGCGAAAACTGCGAACATTAAACCACCGCGAAAGTTTCTGCATTTAAAGTATATTCTAAAGCTATCTAGCAATGATGCACTCTTACGCCAAATAGTACAGAAATGTAGATAGCTATTAAGTATCACTTGGGAAAGCTTTTTACAGTTGAAACATAAACTTAAGTTCTTTCGGATCCGCACAGGTCCTCGCTGCTGATTGGACGTCTCCCTTTGGACTTGACCTTCTTAGGAACTTTTATAACCTTGATTTACCAAGGTCAACTTCCTAATGTGTTTTTGGGAAAGGGCCCAAATGAACTTGTCACCTACTTACGACCTGAGGTTGTTTAAAGTATGTGTCTAGCACCCTCGTAAAACAGCTTCCAGTAAAAATTATTGGAAACTTTTACGAACTGGAATAGAAAGTGATTGCAATAAAACTTACTGAATCATTCAAAGCATACTCGTCTAGACTACATTATTATAAGTGTTAATGATAAGGTATCTTTCTGACATTTGGGTCCTTTACTTGCTTTCAACCACTTGAAGACCTGCCAAGATTTTAAGAAGTGTGGTAAGGCCTAGAAAACGTGCTTACCACCTTCGTAGAAATGGCTATTCTTAGAAACTTTTACGAAATGGAATAGGACGTGACGGTGATAATAGTTACTGACTCATTCAAAACACTTTGGAATTCGACAATGGTACATACTCATCTAGGCTACATTTTAACCCAATTCAGACGTTTGTGTGTGTGTGTGCGCCAGCTTTCATGTCGTATATCGCCAGAACGGCTTAGGCTAGAGCCACCACATTTGGTTAGTTTTCCTAAGACTTAGTTGGCAATACATTTCGTAAAGTTTTGAAAATGTTCCTTTTTTTCGTGTTGACAGGCATTTCTGAAGAAAAATGTCTATTTTCGGTTCTAACAATTTGTTTTTTGTCGCTTTATTTGCTTTATTACTGCTATTTTCTTACTTAGATAATCTTCTGTTATCTAAAGTAGCTTTCATACCTTAAATTTTTCTGGAAATAACCTTTTCCCATGGTTTCAGCTAATATAATCAGATTTATGACGTAATAATTACATTATTACAATGTTTAAGCAACTTAAGCAGGCTTTACTTCATTCTTAAACCCATCGTAAAGGTTGAGCGTAATTGTGGCATTCACGACTGCTTAAAGGTCGCTTAAACATTACTTATCTATGTTCAAATCTTTAAGCTTCATTTACGAAAGGCATTAAGCATGCTTAAATGTCTGATTTCGTGCTGTGCAACAGCAAAACAACAAATGTGAATGTAAAATAGTATCTTTAGACAAGCGCAGAACGAAACCTTATTAACGTTGAGATTGGATAAACTTCGCTGAAGGCTGTACTGGAATAGATTTCGTTTCTTTCTTTCTTTTATGTTGCTTAATATATAATAATAACAATAATGGTTTATTTCACAGAAGCATTTCGCAGCCTTTAGGCTGAATTGCACACTCCTTTCACATGAGAGTCAAAAATGGACTGTAGGCAATACAATTGATTAACATGCAGCTGGGTAAAATCCTATACATAAAATTTACAGCCTTGAGATTAAAACTATTTTAAAATTCTATTGATATGATTAACAGCAATAGGATAATCTCAGCGTTTGTATTGCTTTCTAATCTTGAACATTTAACATTGGTGGTCGATACAATACATGATCATTTAACAATACAATAACAATGCAAGAATTAAAAATTTGATGGGGTTTTCATTCACATATCAACTTAATGCACCTGTCTACATACTGTTATTTAGTAAAGTAGTTAGATATGGAATTAGGCTGTTTCTGTAGCGCTCTGTGTGTACTGGCAATGTTACTAGTTGATTGTTTTGTCGCGTTACCCTACCGCTGACGTCTCCTCTACGCTTGGGAAGCCAGTGTCGGTACTCGTCTGACTTAATTGCATAAGATTGCAAACGCCGTGCTTTCATATATTTTCTACTGAAGATCCTTTCAACATGTTTCAAATAACGTCTGCACATACGTATTCATTGATATGGGAACCCTTTAAGTTACGTCCCTTTCTAGAGAACACAGAACAAAGCAAACCTCAGACAATTTCGGAAGTAATCCCAAAGCGTAATGCCATGGCCTTTTAGATTTATAATTAGATATCCGTACTTTGTATGAGCCAAAATATTTTTTCATTGATCTTATGTAATGGCCAAATACTAGGAAAACTGTAAATGTTTTGGAACTACTTCGGCTAAAAACACGAGCAGTAGTGGAACTGAGTTGCACTACTGGCCACTTGAAAAAGCATCACAGCAAACCGATTTTTATGATAACTTTTAGTTTGACAAACAACAGTAAAACAACATAGGTAAATGTAAAATAGTACCTGTAGACAAGGAGAAAGCTAATGAAGTTCGCTGAAGGCTATACAAGATTAGATTTCTTTTCTTTCCTTAATGCTGCTTGATTGCATGAAGGTTACATACGTGGTGCTTTTAGATATTTCTAATGAATATCCTTTCATTATGGCTCAAATGGCGTCTGCACTTACGTATTCATTGATATAGGAACCCTTTGTGTTAAGTCCCTTTATAAAAAAAACAGACCAAAGCAATCCTCATGCAATTTCGAGAGTAATCCCAAAGCGTAATGCTAGGGCCTTGTTAAATTTATAACTAGATACTTGTACTTTGTATGAGCCATAATATTTTTTCATAGATCTTATGTAATGGCCAAATACTAGGAAAACTGTAAATGTTTTGGAACTACTTCGGCTAAAAACACGAGCAGTAGCGAAACTGAGTTGCACTACTGGCCACTTGAAAAAGCATCACGACAAACCGATTTTATAAGAATTTTGAGTTTAAAAAACAACACTAAAACTTCACAGGTAAATGTAAAATAGTATCAGTAGACAAGTACAGGGCGAGAGAAAGCTAATGAAGTTTGCTGAAGGCTATGCAGGATTAGATTTCTTTTCTTTCCTTTATGCTGCTTGATTGCATGAAGGTTACATACGTGGTGCTTTTATATATCATCTAATGGATATCCTTTCATCATGGCTCAAATGGCGTCTGCACACACGTTTTCATTGATATAGAAACCCTTTGACCGTGGGGTTCCTTTCTTGAGAACATAGAGCAAATCAGTCCTCAGGCAATTTCGGAAGTAAGCCTAAGACTCTGCAGGGCCTTATTAATTTTATAATTAAATATTCATTTCTCGTCGGAGTGAGTGAGAGAGATAATACGACATATTTTTAACGACTTAGTTTGAAAACACAATAAAAGTCAATTTCGTTATTACTTTTATAATTAGATATTTGTTTCTCGCTGAAGTGAGTGTGAGAGATAATATGAAGATTGTTATAGCCAATAATGGGAATACGACATGTTTTAACGACTTAGTTTGAAAAGACAATAAAAGTCAATTTCGTTATTACTTTTATAATTCGATATTTGTTTCTCGCCGGAGTGAGTGTGAGAGATAATATGAAGGTTGTTATAGCCAAATACTGGGAACGCTACATGTTTTAACGGCTAAGTTTGAAAACACGATAAAACTTGATTTGTTTATCAATTGGTAAGCGGTTAGGGCTTAGCACAAAGAGTATTTATACAGAACGATAGATTCTTAATTCCAGAATTCTAGAATTATTTGCTCAAACTCCCAAATTTTAATGAAATCAAGTACGGTCGGTGACGTCACAAAACAAAACAAAACAAAACAAAATGTAAAACAAAATGTAAACAAAATGTAAAACAAAATAAAATGAAATAAATATAATAAGATAAGATGATAAATAAAATAAGATAAAATAAAATAAAATAAATGAAACGAAACGAAATGGAATAAAATGAAACAAAATAGAATAAAATAAAATAAGATAAGATAAGATAAGATAAGATAAGATAAGATAAGATAAGATAAGATAAGATAAGATAAGATAAGATAAAATTAAATTAAATTAAATTAAATTAAATTAAATTAAATTAAATTAAATTAAATTAAATTAAATTAAATTAAATTAAATTAAATTAAATTAAATTAAATTAAGGTGGACAAATTATAGTTCAGACCAGTGATAGCATTGTAAAGCAGTAAAAATGCAAGTTGCATGCAGAATTACCCCGTTTCCTTTCCAAGACAAAAATACTATTTAAAAGATACAAATTTCACTTGACATACGGGTGCAAAGCATTGGCATTTTACTATATTTTACTATATACTGTACTTCTATAAAGTGTTTACATCATATGCAAAAGACATACAAGTGTTAGCAATAAGCACAAGAGTAACTAAGCTGTACTTGTAAGCTTCTAAGGAGCTGAAATCACGAAATACTTCTTCGAAATAGCATTGTGTTGTACAGTTTGATAAGATTGCTTTAATAACATTTAGGTAAAGCTTATGTAACGCTGGTGCAATGACCCAGTGTTCGTCAGGTATAAGGAAGGTTCAATCCCGGATTACTCATACCAAGGACTTCAACGAAATTACAGATTATTCTTTTTCTGCGAAATACTTACTCATGAATGGTGTGTTGGGTAGTTACATAACATATCTTTTATTAGAATAAACCCCATATGTAGTGACATGCATGCCCTAGCGGTATAGAATAGAAATGGGTATAGCGCCTCTATGCACTGGTTTAGAAAAAAAATGCAATTTTTAAGAATATCAAATCCAGTTTTTATCACACACTACCAATACACCAAGTATTAAACAAATTTACCCAGCCGTTCTTGAGTAATTTTGTTTACACACACACACACAGACAGACAGACAAACGCAGGGTAAGATATAACCTCCATGACATTTCATGGAAGGGAAAAAAAGACATGTTGTACTAACTTTATAATGGAATCTAAAAAATACGTATTGCATTTCTCGCATAAAGTAGACCAGATTTTATGGGACTCGATACTGCAGACAGATTTTTATATAACTTTTGATGCCACAAATCACACAATACAAAAAGAGGTAAATATATAAAATACTGCATTGCTTTTAGAAAGAATACCGAAACTCATGATTAGCCCTTATCGATTGCTTCACCATATCAAAGACATATGTTAGCCTTTATTGTAATTATAGCAATTGGGATTTTATTTTGTATTAAGCTCTATTTTGTAATCTGTCTGGCAATTGACTTCTTATATGTCAATATTGTCGTACTGGAAAAGAAAACTTTACATACAGTATACACACGTTTTAGAGATAAACAAAGAAAATGCGCATGCCCGTGAACTGAATATTTAGGTGTAGCTTAGAAAGTACTTCACACTGAATGCCTTTGCCATGGAAAAGTTAAGATATCATAATTTAAGAAGTAATTTGCTCAAACTTCCCCATCAAATTATCTATGGTTGGTGATCGCAAACACGATAGCTCCGGAAAGCGATTGCATCTTTTATTAGATGACATAATATGAAATAAAATAAAATAGAATAAGAATGAGTTAGATAAATGACATTTCAGACTGGTGATAACACTGCAAAGCAAGAAAAATGTATTCTGTACGCAAAACTGCCGCCTGACCTTTCAAAACTATTTAGATGACATACTATTCACTTGACATACGGATGCAAAGCATCGACATTTTACTAAGTACTCCAGTCTATCTTCTTGTCCATGTCATCCTGTCGGACGATCAGTCTATAAAGTGTTTTCATCATATGCAAAAGACCTACAAGTGTTAGCAATAAGCACAAGAGTAACTAAGCTGTACTTGTAAGCTTCTAAGGAGCTGAAATCACGAAATACTTCGAAAAAGCATTGTGTTGTACAGTTTGATAAGATTGATAACATTCCGGTAAAGCTTATGTTACGGTTATGCAATGACCCGGTGTTCGCCAGGTATAAGGAAGGTTGTGGGTTTAATTCCCGAATTACTCATACCAAGGACTTCCACGAAATTACAGACGATTATTTTTCTGCGAAATACTTACCCATGCATGGCAAAAAGTGCAGTGGCTACACAACATATCTTCTAGTAGACTTAGTCCCATATGTAGTGACATGAATGCCCTAGGGGTATAGAATAGAGATGGGCATAGCGTCTTCATGCACTGTTTTAGAAAAATGTGATGTTTAAGAATATCAATTCGATGGGCGGTGGTTTCAAACTGCAATAGACGAGCATTGCAATTTGACACCATCGACCATCACCTTGATATGACATATACTTATTGTTGGGCCGCGTAGCACAGTGGTACTGTATTCGGCCCGTGATCGAGAGGTCGCCGGTTCGAATCCGCCTACCGTGTTGCCGGTCTTGTGCCCTTGGGAAAGGCACTTTACACGACATTCCTCACTTTACTCAAGTGAAAAATGAGTCGTCCCTCGGATAGGACGTTAAATGGAGGTCCCGTGTATGGGGAGAGCCATACCCCATGCACGTTAAAGAACCCCCACACGTGCGATGGTGCGGTGTGCGTTGGTGCAAAATCATTCTGTCGGGAGTTGGTGATTCACTTCAAATCACCCGGATGGAGGCCTGGCGAACCCCTGTCTCGTATCAGCCACATGGTGAATTACATCATTCACCCGGACGGGAGACCTGGCGCATCCCCGTCTTGTAATTAGCCTACGAAAGGGTATGTCACCCCGTAAGGGGCGGTATAACCCCGTCGTGTGTAGACATGTGCGAACATGTCTACATTTGATCACGTCGACCGGTGATGATGATGATGATTGTTTTATAACAACGGATAGAGGTCAAAATGTGGATAAAGATGATATCAAATCATATCTTTTTAAATGTTTTAGATAATAGCTATTTGTTTCAAAATGTACATTGCTGCCAGCGAAGAAAGCTATATATGCCAGAAAGAAATCAAGACCATAGAATGCCCAGAACAAGTGATACTATAACGGAAAGCTTTCCTATGGTACATGGGACAGTCGCTATAGGAAACCTAAAAGCAAGATTGACATTGTCTTTCAACTTATTAACCCTATCATTTTTTTTTTATTTTTGGGGCGGGGGGGCTCTTTTAAGTCCCCTCCGTAATTGCAAAACAGATTGGTTACGATCACCAAATTTTGAGGGAATAATGATTGGTAAAATGTTATATTTTCTGTGATTTTGGTATCGACGTCTATATGAAGTCAGAAAGTGACGTCATTTGTCCGCCGTCTTTGATCGACAAGCTTGAATTTTCTAAAGTATGTTTTTTTCTACATATTACCCGAAAACCCAAAGGAAATGATTGTGTTTTGTAAAAAAATAAAAGATTTTGTCGGAATTCGAGTACAAATAACATGTATTTACCGTTGATAATGACATTGTCCGCAATATTCGATTTTGACCCATGACGTCATCAAATCATCATTAATTATGAATATTAATCATAAATGTAAAATTACACAATATGTTCATGATATAGGTAAACAAGTGTGGTCTAGCAAAAAAAAAAATAAAATATCATAATTCAAACTGAAATTAGTAAATTTTGCAAAATATGTCAGAAAATCGTTGCCATGGTAACACAAAAATTTCCAAAGTCGAACTTTTTTCACAGAATTGATACCAACAGTATTTCAGGAAAAGTCACTAAGTTTCGTAGTCCGAGCACACGTCGTTTGGCAGTTATACGACGTCAAAATTGGTCTAGATACGGTTAAAGTCCATTTAGACATTCTTAGGTTATTGCCGCGAAAACATGTTCACACAAACACGAAAATGATACATCCATTTATCCAGGAGGCAACAAAGAGATATGCAGTTTGAAGGCGCTAATTCCATCCTAGTGGATTATGAATTGAGGCGTTCTAACCTTATTAGGGGATTTTTTTCAGTATCTCCTCTTCAAAGGATTTTCGGGGAAAACGCCGAGCACGATATGAACAAAAATAATGATCACGCAGCATCCCATTGAATTGTCATCCCCTGTTGTTGACAGGGAATGAGTAGATCAGCTGAAATCTAGGAGACGCAATTATAGAAAAGGCGAATGTACGGAGAGCACACACTATCCACTCCTTCAAAAACAAACTTAGAACATCATCTGATAAATACGTTTTGGGATCGTATGGTGCAACGGGGTATGTTTGACTAATAACCTAGAGGTTTCGAGTTCGAATCCACCCGTCTCAACGTCGATCTTTACACAGGTTAGAATAAGTGTCAGGGGCGTCCCTTGCATATAAGACACTAAAAGAAGGTCCCTTGTTTGGAGATCCAAATCCTACGCACGTTAAAGAACCCACCACATCTTTAAAAAAAAAAGAGTACCATTCCAAATCCTTCTGTTTAGAGCAAATCACTCAGATAGAGGTCTGGCAAACTCGTATCGTCCTTACGGTCATTTAAATCATTCAGCCGGACGGGAGACCAGGCACATGCCAGTCTTGTAAAAAGCCTCGAAATTGTAATGGTACCCCGTAACAACAAAAACTCTGTTCTTACTAAACAACCTTCTTGTATTTATCTAATAGAGCATTATATTGAACTAGTGATCATGCCAAATAGCACTTATATGTAGATAGTCTTTCTTTATTACAATTAGTACGCTTGTTACTAAACAGTGATATTCTCGATATCTTTAAGAGTTCTTTGCTCTGTATTGTTTCTTTGTATAACCTATCACGTAAGAATCGCAATGTACTTGTCGGTTGTGACTCATTTGTCAACAAATTCCACTCATCTCACAAGATGAAATAACACTCCTCGTTCGCAGACAAAACTAACGGTACAAGAAACAAAATAATAAAAAAAGCAAGCGTGTACGTGCAAGTGAAGAGTTCATTTTTAAAGCTACCAAGAGTTAAGAAAAAAAATTCCTATCCACAGACAAAAGATATTCATACTAAAATGATGGAAAAAAAAGCTTTCGTACAAAAAAATTTCGTATATGGAAACAAATCAATGTAAGATTGAAATGCTCACAAAATACTTTGAACATCTGGTATGCACAGACAAATCTTTCAAGAAACATTTGCATATCAAGATGAAACAGAAACATTTCCGAAGAAACAAGCAAGCTTTTGGTTCAAGAAGACTGATTTGGCGACGAATTATATTCAGCGAGAAATATACTAGTAGATGATAGATACTAGCATATTGCGATATAGATTGTAGATTCAACCGGTACAAGTCCAGATCGTACTCTCAGTGTAAACAGATAAAACTATTATATGATCAGAATAGGAGGCTAAGAATGTGCTGGGGTGGTATTCCATTTACAAACCCTTAGTTTAAAAAAAAGGACAAATTGATCTCAACTTACATGAATCAAAAGTAAAAAGATTTTTAAGCATATATCTTGAAATTTGCTGACACTGATAGGAATATCTAGCGACGGAAAATTCGATTTTGATTACAATTTTTTCCTAGATTACAATGTCTATTAAAAAAGACACATCAGATTTCTTGTGTCTGTCGAATAAGATCACATCATTTACCTACCTTTGCACTGTCGACTGCGAGTCCTTCCCGAAGTCCTGTGAAGCTTTAATTGGTAGTATGAAAAATGCGCCTTAAATTATACCAAACTACAATGGCAAAGGATTATGGATATGGAACGTTCCATTGAAAATAGAGGGGCGCACTCGCTTTTGAAGATGTTGCATAAACATCATTTGGGTATGTAAATTTCTACTAAAACTATAAGCGTGCTAAATTTTTCTAAGATATAGTCTACCACACCACACTGTCAACTGTTGTCACCCTCTACCAATGAACTACACGCAGAATGAAATGGACATAGCATCATCATATCCCCAAAGGCACCCATTGCTGTATTCTAGACATGTACTGGTATAAGTAGTAAAAGTGACACTTGTGGAAGTCTCAGGTATCACGTCTTTGGTAACTACAGTCATGGCTTTCATATTGGTGACAACAGCACTCAACGTTACCTAGTGTCACTTCCACAAGTACAACCATTAGACTACAACGTAACAAATTTGCTCATGTGGGTAATTTTTCGTCACGGTAACCATCTCCAAAGAAGAAAAAAAATTGTATTTTTCTTAAATCAGGCGAAAATTATTGAGCGTTCAGATGTCATCCATGAATTTACCTAATGTGGCCTATGTTGAAATCGAAAAAGCCAACTGAATACCAGATTCACCGGTATTATTGCTGTTGTTGTTCATTCATGCTCGTAAGGTGATTTCAGAGGCTAGGCCCTTTGGCGTTTTAGGTTGAAAGGCATATGTTCAATTGATGAGATTTGTCAAAATTTAATCAGTAGATACTATTTCATGCAGGATGTTGCTAGATTTCCATACTTTGTTTTATCACCATTTGTCATGATTTAAAATTGAGTATGTATAAGGGTTACGTAGTCACAAAGAGACAAACATGAAAATTGCCAGCAATTTAAAGTCTGTGTACACGACCGTCACCCAACTGTTATATTCAACAAACGTTTCTGTTAATGCCTGCCAACTTCTTTGGGGCGGCAAATCCGACTGGTTCACATTGTACTGTAGCACTAGGGGGCGCTGCTAACAGACCGGTACAGTGCACACTAGGGGTGGGTACCGGTACAGAAAATTCAGGTCCAGGTCCAGTTCAGGTCCAAGGGATCAGATCCAGGTCCGGACTTGAACCTGGACCTGATTCAGTATGTGAAAACCTGTGAATGGACATACTCAGAACAATGGTCCATTCCGTTACAAAAAGATCTGTTTGGTGGAGGATTTGAGTTCCACTGGCGTTTTAGAATCTTACAAGGTTAACGGCTACTATACGATTGACTGTGAAACTTGTTAGAGATTACAATATACTGTACTCTACTTCGCTCTTGTTATTTTCTTAAACCTGTAATCCCCAAACATGTGAATTTCTGCCCATATACTAGTAACCTCTTCATTTTCTAATAGGTCTAACATCTGTCCACCATCCAGTCCACCGATTTTTTCCAGGTCCGGTTTTTCTGGACCTGTCCAATGATAAAAACGGTTTTGTACCGATGCCCACCACTAGGGTACACTATAAACAATGTACCGGTACCGTATTTTTTGTCGTTGGACCGGTCCGTAAAAAAAGGGCCTTAATTGAAATAATCAGTGGGCCGGATTTTGGACCGATTAAAAATAAACAGATTATACCAGCAGCCATTTACGTGTTTTGGGGCTTACCGGTCCTAAGAAATAACAAGAGCGAAGAGGAGGCGAGTTGACAGTCTGTACAATCTAACTTGGTCTAACTTGGTCTAGAAGTAGGTTAGCTGAGGTATTAGTGTTATTTACTTGAAGATTTTAAAACGCCAATAGAAGTCATATATATATATACTCCATGAAACAGATCCCTTTGTTTTTGCTCATTTAAACGTTTTCGCAAAACATTAGGTCCAGGTTCAGGTCCGGAATTTTCTGTACCGGTACCCACCTCTAATATATACGTAGATAATTCAATACAATATTTACAATGCGGTCTCAAACATAAATGTTGTCAAGTGACAAGAATAGAAATGCAAAACTTATCATACTAGTTTTAAGAATTTAGTCCAAGACATGTCCAATATGGTTAAAAATAATTTTCAATATTATTTCATTCCCATATATTCAAGTCAACTGCAGTTCAGTTGCGAATCAATCTGTAGTAGGAGAAAACAACGAAAGGCCAAATGCCAATTTAGCACGTATGGGCGGGTATATGTGTGTCTTTAACGATGAGCATAAATAAAAGAATGCATTCACGTGTAGGTAACTGCTGTCTAGCAGATTTCACAGGCGTTGTTGATCAAAGATCGTTTTTCGGGATCAAGGATTGTTTCTCCAAGTGCAAACATGCGAGCAGACACGTGAAGGATAAGACAGCGCTTGATTGAGTGTTGTGTCTTCAATTGCGGCCAGTACACAGAAATTCTCTCTTTTTTTCTTACATTTCGGCTGAAGCATTGATTATTCTCCTAGGAGCCCTTTCATCGTGTAGGGCCCTAGACTAAGAGGATGCACAATTAGCCAAAGTGAGAGACAGTACAACACAGGGTAGATATAACCGGAGATCCAATACAGTTTTAGTAAGAGCCTATTATTAAAATATGTATCGTCATTTTTGCGTAGCGGTTATGGTTGTGGGCCCAGATCTCAGTCTTCTTGGTTCGAAACTCCTAACATGCCTCGGATGTTATACGCTTTTCGCGATCTTACTCCACCCAAGTGTAAGGGCACCTGACTTCGGGTGGAGGGACAAGGCTTTGAAAAAAGAGGAATGGGCTCCACCTTTTAATAATGCATGCTGTATCTGGACCACAACGTTATAAACAATTAATTCATATCATGCCCTATACACAGTGGATAACAACCCTCTGTCCCTACAGTCTCACAAGGGCTATGGTACTTTATCTTCACCAATTCTGTGTGTACCATCAAATGACCTTTGTAATTATTTAGGAAAACGACACACGTGTACGAGACTGACGCGGCAGAGTTTTTTTAGCGCAGTGTTAATCAGTGTGGACAAGAATATAACGCCGTCTAAGGAGTTATTGGCGCCGTTGGTGCTTATGTGCCCTTTCCACTAGACGACGATCGCGCTGCGCTCTCACTGTGACCTAAATAGGATGTGTATAACCTTTGATTTCATTCTTGGTATACCATACAGCATGTAAAAGTGTGACTGAATGGACAACAAAACACACAAAGAGTAATAAAATTCGTTTCTTTTCTATACAACTCGTTTAGGAATATGTCAAAGTTTAGGTCGCAGAGACAGCGCAGCGAGAGCGCCGTCCTAGTGGAAAGCGGGTATTACGACAGTTGTGACAACAATGCAAAGAAACTTCTAAGTCTTATTTTTGGAATCAGGTTGATGATATGAATTGTTTACACTGTTCCAAGGGGCGTATACACGGTAAACTATCCAAACTATCTCGTGACAGTCGCGTGGCGTTTCGGCCTCAAAAAGGGGACCTTAGATCACATTGCGATGCTTGTACCGTTGAGCGCACCAATTTTCGTCCATTTCCCCAAAAGTATGCGATCTTACTGAAAGTTGCGACCATACTGTAAATATGTTTGCTGCAGAATGAGCAAAAATATGTTGTAAATTGTAAAAGAAATGAAAATTCAAAGAATATAATGTGAAAGAACAAAAAAATGACATGGTAAGTCACCGTTAGCAATCTAGTGTTCAGCAGACCGTACTTTGTGTTTTCAGACCACTTATATTCCATGATACATACAGCATTTTTATGCACAGTGGATAACATCCCATTGTCCCTACAGCCTCTAAAGGGCCATGTGACTACATTAACTAATTTTTCACCAGCAAATGGCGTTTGTAATCGTTTGGCAAAGAGACACACGTGTATGAGACAGACGCCAAAGAGATTGTTTACGCATTGTGGATCAAAGGTACACAACATCGTTTTGGGAGCTAAATAGGGTGCTGAGCACATAAGCATACTATAGTCGAGGTGCACACGGCGTTTCTTACAATTCTGAACAAATCCTATTATGAACACTAAATGGCGATGTGTCAGTACGCTCGCCTTGATGACTTAGTGCCACATACAGAAAACAATGAGCTTAATGATGTAGAGATAGTCCAACAGCTTTTGAGGCCGTATGCGTAGGTTGTTATCCACTGTGCCTAAGGTATGGTATTGGAAGGTGGAGCCCTTTCTTCTCCTCCCACCTCCTTTTAACTCCCCAAATCCCCTTATTTCTTATTTCTTTATGATCTGTAGATCATGTTTAGTTTCAATTTTTTGTAGAGTTATGATTTTTCCGGTAGTTTCACTTGATTTCATTTGTTGTTATTAATAACCCCTGGTTTACTCATTCTAAGTTTCATTATCATTTATATTATGTACATAACATTACATTTCTACCTAGTTTGTAAAGGTGGGGGGATATGAAATGACACACAGGCTTCTGTCCCCCCTTCATGTTTTCTTTGCAATCTTTTTATGATTTGTTTTTATTTGTTGTACATTGTATATGTGTTGAATAAATGAAATAGAATAAAAAGAATCAATCAATTGAAGTTTGGCATCAATTCATTCGCTAGAGAATTGAGAAAAGATGTGAAAAATCAACTCCAATGCTAGTATGACAAGATTAGAATCCCGTTCAAATACACCGCAGTTAAGATCTACGACCCCACACGCCAGGTAAGACAACAATACAAGAAAGCACTACACGACTACCGAGTCTTATTTTAAGATAAGGCTAATGATACCACTTGTTTACTTCAGGGGGCGGCACAGAGTAAACCATCTCGTGACAAACTAGTTTACAAACAGATTGTCACGGGATAATGTACTGTACAAAGACAACCTATTTGTTAAATTGTGCAAATACATCACTACCGGCAAATACATCACTACATGCACATTTGCAACTATACTGAACACTGTAGCTTCAAAGTTAGTAAATATATTGCTTGAAAATTAAAAAATAAGATGTCGAAAACGCATACATAAGTCTACCACAGTGAGAAAAAGACATGTGAGGAAACATACATAAAACCATGTTTTATGTGTTTAGTTATTTGTCCAACCCTTCTTACCAATTTGACTTTTATAATGAAGATAACTTTTGTTGTTGTTGTTGTTTTGGTCTCAACTTTTGTTATCCACACGCTCACATAATATTCTACAAAGGGAAGTCAAATGAAAGAGGTTTATTACAAGTTGGATACAATAATGGGTGAATGTGTCGTATGGAATTTGACTTATAATCTTTTCTTACCATTGATGGCAGGATTAGACCAAGGTCTTCGGTCAACTATGACTGTCAAATTTGACGGTTTTTTGGTCTCTACAAACTTGAGTATTTAATATCTAGAAATGACAGGCGGCGCTCTATTGTCTGCATTACTTTTATTCTAGCAAACAAACAAAAATGTCGGCATTGAGGACAAAATATCTTTTAAATTTCGGAAGCACATAGTCATACAGTCGAACAGACGGACACACACACAACAGACAAACGTACAGACACACATAAACATGCACTAATAGATATACAGTGCCACATAGACACACAAATACGCGGAGACTGTTGTAGTGGACACCTAGCACACACAGACATAGACACTGGACTCGCACACACAATACAGTCACTCACTAGTCACTAACTGACTCACTTACAAAGAAACAAACACACACACACACACACATAAACACTAGACTTAAAAAGCTTTGAAGCTAAAAGGCTGATTTGCCGTTTATTTCTACAGTCAGGATTTTAAGCACAGACAATACCCCATTTCGTACCCAGCGATAACACGAGTCTTTCATATGACCATGAGGCGTTAGGTCAAAGGTCACACACTCAGAAGTTACGTAACTATTGTCTTACTGTTACCTAACGCTTACCAAATATTGGCTCATGTTTCGTAACTAGGTCGATCACAAGACCAAGCGAAACACCTCTCGACCAATCAAATCCCTCACCGTTGGTGCCTTTACCTGGCAAAAAGGGTATATAAAAAGACCCCCTTCCGCTATAGCTTATTCCGCTTTTTTAGATTCGTACTTTGCTAGTTGCCAAGTTGTAATACTTTTATTTTCAACATGAAGTTTGTAGTTGCTGTGGTTTGCTTCGCCCTGGTGGCAGGTGCACATGCTAAAACTGTAGTAGACGTTCTACAAGAGCTCGGCACTGAGACGACACTGATCGCGCTGGTAGGGAAGGCTGGGCTTGTTTCTGCACTGGAAGGAAAAGGTATCTTGAAAAACATTATAATTTTCCACCCTTTGTTCTTTGTCAGGGACACGCTAGCTGAGATCGAGTGGTCGCTAGTTTGATTCCCGGTTACTCTTACGTAGACGTTGTGCCCTTGGGAAAAACTTTACATGACTTTCTTCGCTCCAACCAGTTGTACAAAATTTACCTGTCTAACGTTGGGAGGTACATGTAAATGGTGGTAGAAGGAGAGGGTTGGGTTCCACCGTACCATATCGTGACCTAGATACAGTGGATAACAACGCACTACCTTAACGGCCTCAAAAAGACTATGGGGCTACATTTTCTTTTTGTTCTATTCTTTGCTGTAACTTCGTTTTGGAATGTGTTTTAAGTACCTCAGGTGCTTGGGAACAGATAACGTAATTAAAATGAATGGTAAATTCTTGAATCATTCAAAAATGAAATACATTAAAATAAACACCTGTTTCGCTTCGAAGACGTTTGCGTTTTTTTTCCTAACCATACCCAATATGTCATTCTGTTATTATAGGTCCGTTTACAGTATTTGCGCCATCGGATGCTGCGTTTGCTGCCCTGCCCAAAGAACTGGTGAAGACACTGGAATCCAACGTAACGCTTTTGACGCAGGTAGGGTAAAAAAATGCATCACTTATACAACTAAGCCAATACATAACTGTAGTTCTTTATATAACGAATGAGACTTATAATTGCTTATATCTTGTTTCGTAATCTACCTTACAAAAGTGTGTCTTGCTCAACTGGTTTAACATGCCTTTGCATAACATAGCTGTTTTTATGTAAGCGGTAGCGGTGGCTTTCTGTGTCTGAAGAGGTGTTTGCCATTAAAAATTGTCGCTGCCAATTTGCTGACGGGCGACACGTATCATTGCATTCGATCTGTTGGTCGGGGTGTTCGTGGCGAATAAGTATGAAAAAGTATCCTATTAAAACTAATTCTTCCATTACAAATGTACATGATATGACAGCAATCGTCTCAAACAGCCATGAGAAAGAAAAAAAGAGGGGGCGGTGCGCTGAAAATTTTACATTACAATGACTTTAATGACAGTTTACTGCCACGCCCACTTTCCTTAAACAAACAAATCAAACCCTTTACTCGAAGACAATGCTGTAAACACTTGCAACCCTAAACTGAAAGAATAGAGACTTTTCAGTGATTGAGTAATTCCTAATTTAGGCAAGCATTTTTTTTTGCTTCAGACAGAAACTTCAGAACAGGTTCAGCTACTTGTATTGCAACTCTAAACTGGCGTAGGGTGATATAGTGTCATAATGAGTCTTGGGTTCGCTTCCCTTGATGCGCTTAAGCGTTTTGCTTTTTGGAAAGGTAATTTGCACGGATTTCCTTACTTAAATCAGGATCAAAGCGAGTTTTTGTTAGGGCCTTTCCTCGGATAGGACGCTATTCAGAGGTCCCGTGTTTGAGGAGAGCCACACCTCTAGCACGCAAATGAACCAGTCAAGCTTTTAATCATCGAACAAAGTAGGGGCCCATACCGGTGTAGGTGGATCAAAGAAATACATTCGGATATGCAGCTTGTACTGTCCAGTACAAACCTGGGGTGTTACACCATGAGGCGGTCTACTGGGCTTGTATTGCAAACAAACTCATGTTTGTGAAAGACACACATAAAACACTCGTGATCTAACATAGTTTCAACGTGACTGCAATCAACGTGTTGCCAAATGACCTATTTAGTGACCTTTGTTCTGTTCCACACGTGGCAATCTCTTCCATTGTTAAGTGGCACAATTTAAACATCTCATTTATAAAAAGAAACAATTCTCCTTCTAACATCACAAAACCCACACATAATAGAAATGATGGAGTCTTCCACTGCCTTAAAAAAAAGGAGTCGAACCCAATAACCCAGGATCTAGAGTTAATTTTGACTAGTTTTAGACTAGAGTAGACACCTGTGACATTGTTCTTACGCTGTTTGAATCTCTCATGTTACCTGCAATTAGCCCACGGGCAAGAATTTGCTATAAACTTTGTTTGAAAAGAACAGGAAAATGACCATTTTCGACCTATTTCTTAGGAGCCAAAATCCTACATTTTATGTGCTCGAGGTGCGATTGTCTTCAAACATGGGATCGCCATTTAATGTCTTATCCGAGGGACGGCACTAACCTGAGCTCGGGACTCGTTTTTACCAGAGTGAAGTGAGGAAATTTTGCATTTTGCAAAGACGCACCGTCATGAAATCTTGGGAGCTGAACACTCTAACCGTTACACCGTCATGACGCCAACTTTAGGCTTTAATCCCCTTAAAAAAAAAGATATTTTTCTAATAGCTTTTGATTTTTTGTTTTTATGTCGATGGGCTACGGAATTCAATAAGCTATTTCATAGATTGTCAGGAAATTTGGTTTTATTTCCGGTCTCGTTCTATCAAAAAATTATTAAATTTTGGCGCCCTTTTCTGGTACTACGGAAGGTTTGATATCTTGTTAACGTGCTGCTTAAGATATGAAGGTTTAATATCTTATTAACGTGCATCACGTCAAAACTCAAGACGTGATTGAGTCTTGAGTATGGGGTTTATTGAACTGCAGTCTGATACGCAATTAGTGATCTTGTCATTCTACCTAACTCACGTTGCTTGGGCGTCTTGTCCCTTAGAATTAGATACGGTCTTCTCTGCTTTTGTGATCAAAGGCATATCGTTAATGAGCAGAAAACACCTTTTCCATTTCATTATTGAAGGTTCGTTCCTAATTACCAAGCCGAAATCTGACCTTTTTTTGTTCTTTTCTAGGTCACAAATAATGATCGGAAAATTTCAAAAGGATATTTTCATGTAAAACCACTGCTAGTGAACGACTGTAAAACGGAAAATATTGGCAGGGATTTAATTTCGCGGGAGAAGAAAAATGAAGCGTTCGCGGTAGTTTTAAAGTCGCAAAGAATAAAGTGAGGAAATTCGTGGCGTTTAAAACAAAGAGGTAGACAAGCAAAAGACAGATTAAAAATTCTTGCTGCTTTTTTTTCAGTTCGCGGAAATAATAAGACCACCGCGAACATTTTTCCTTCTACAGTATGTTCATGAATATGGGACGCTTCACCTGTCGACCTTTTCCATGTCTAATAGGCTACGAGGGTGTTATCAAGTTTTCAGGAGTAACCAGAAAACCGCCTTTTAATGAGCCAAATCAGGATGTACGTCTGTACTAGATACATATAGCCTGAAGAGAATTGACCCAGAAAAAAAGACAAAAAAAGTAACGCCAACGCAGAGGTTATAGAAGTTCAAAACTTGGTGTCAGGTCGTTGGCATGCCATTTCAGACGCGTGGGTAGATAGTAAGTTTGAAGATGTTTGGCCCAAACTCATGCGGTCTTGGGTTCGTATCCCTTGACATGTATGGATGCTTGATAAGCACTTTTACACGGTTTTCCTTACTCAACATTGGTGAAAATGACTACTTAGCTTCGTTAAAGCCAAGGGCACAACCCGCCGTACGTGCAATTTGTCCGTACGCTGTTTTCTCGGGAGGCCACGTTCGCCACGTATTTCTGAAAACGTTCAGGCTGTACAGAGCGGGCGCGTCGCACGTACTGGCACGTACGGGGGGTGAATCCGCAGCCAGATATCGATGGCTCACGAAGTTTTTGCCTGCACGTAAAGTTCTACGGCGTGTTTGCGTGCTCCAAAATCCGTGGGATTCCCTACGAGTTCGTACAGAGGCGCTACTTACCACTTATGGAATCCAAAAATATTGCCCACGTTTTGGCACGTATACGTAGACAGCACGTATTTGCACGTACGGCGGGGTGTGCCCGTAGCTTAAGGGACGCTACATGGTGATCTCGTATTTGAGAAGGGAGCCACACCACAGTTATATAAAAGAGTAGAGGTCCTTTTTCGGAGTTGATAAGAAAACATTCCGATCTAGTTGATATGGGTGCTTCAACGTTAACGTGCTCGAATTGAATCTATTTTTAAGTAGAGGACTTCCATTTAAGGCCCTATCCTGACAATGGATCACCCCATCCTAGAAACGTTAACGTCCCTAGCCAAAGCAAGGTATTTTCAATGAATGAACCGAGGAAATTCGTCGTATGTGGTTTTCTATATTTCAAGGAAAGAACATCGGTGAATGTCGACGGGCTTGAACCCAGTACCTTTAGGTTCTGGACCAAAACCTTACCATCATGCCATAGTGACGCCACTGTTAATTATTCTTCATTGTTTTTCTTCTGTTATTAAAATGTTAATTATCTTTATCTGTCTTAGGTTTTGGAGTTCCACGTAGCCCCTGGTGAGGCCTTGTCTACGGACCTGAAAAACAACCTCCTGGTTCCGTCTCTGTCAGGACCTAAGATCAGGATCAATATCTACGATGCCAGCGAACCAACTGTAAGTTGATATTATAGATGCTGTATCATTCCTTAAAACCAGCGTTTTAAGATCTATAAATGTCCTGAGTTCATCACAGAGCTGATATGAAAACTTTTTATTTCATAACACATGCTTTAGGCCACAGCAAGTAAGTTTTCTGAATGACATCCACACGCTCATTACTTTTCGCTTGGTTTCAGAAAAAAAAACGGGATTTTTTTCTTCTTTATTATTGGAGATGGTCAACATGACGGAAAATTACCAAAATGAGCAAATATGTTTTAAGCCTAATGATTGTACTTGTAGAAGTGACACTACCGCGGTAGCCATGACTGAAGTTGTAGAAGTGAAACTTGTTGGATAATTGTAAAGTACCAGCAATATGGAAGTCATGAGTGTATTTGCTTACTTTTTAAGTGATACCATTATCTTCCACACTAGTGTCACTTTTACTATCAGTACAGTGCATTTCTTAAATACAGGAATGAATGCCTTGTTGACTGTACTATGTTTATTTTGTCTCTCTAATTCTTGTTACAACGTTTATGGTGTCTATTATGAAAATGTAGCCATCTTGTTTTTTTGTAGCCATTTTTTTTCGGCCTCTCACTATTTTTGCAGTCTACAGAGGATGTCATCCATAAAATGTACTTGATGTGGCCTTAGTAAATGTTGGGAAAAAAGTTGAAACTTTTCGCGATTCGATATGAAAAGGGTGCAAAATAATTTAGATACGTAAAAATGACACGTAACAAGAGACTGATACCCTCTGTGATTCCAGGTCATTACGGCAGAGGGCGCTCCTGTGACAAAGCCGGACAACACTGCTAGAAATGGCGTCGTGCACGTCATCAGTCAGGTGATGTTCCCCCTACCAATGGGAACAGTCGTGGACATCGCCGTCGGCAACAAAGACTTCTCCACCTTGGTCACAGCCGTCTCCAAGGCGGGTCTCGTCGCGACTCTGTCAGGTAAGATTAAAAAAAAAACTGTATTTGTTTCACTCGTGTCCATGGGTGCCGCCATGTTGTTCTCCGAAGGAGTGGTGGATGATGGCTGTAGCCATTTTAAAGTGTTAATCTACAGTTTTACTTTCAAGGATTATTTCAATCTAGTTGTAAGGTACTAGGTCAACATAACTGGTCCACAATGCTTGCAATTCATCAATACATATTCCTCATTTGTGAATTGATGTCATATCAGCTTCCCCCTTTAAAATATTTCCTACGCTATGCCATCTTTTGGCATCTTTTGCATAGGCCTTGTATCATTATTTTAGGTCGTGCGTAGGACTGCTTTATGCTTCGTTTGATGGGCTCCGCCATCTTGATTTGTGACGTCAGGGTTCGGCCATCTTGGAGCTGACCCCTTTTTAACATCAGTTGATTAGCTTGCTGCAAATGTTTCTGAAACTGCACCACCATGTTGCCTTCTGACGTCAGGGGTCGGCCATCTTAAAATCATCAGCTGACTCAGCTCCTTCAATCGTAAGTCACGTTGAAACAATACAATTAACTTTTGTCATGTAGGTGAAGGGCCTTTCACCGTGTTCGCCCCCACCAACGAGGCCTTTGCCAAGCTGCCGGCAGGAGTTCTGGACGGTCTGCTGAAGAACGTGACGGCTCTGACTAACGTCCTGACGTACCATGTTCTCCCCGGCGCTTACTACCAGGCCGGGCTCCGCAACGGAGACATGCTGAAGACCGTTCAGGGCATGGACGTGACTATCAAGATGTCGAGTGACGGTGAGTTAGGTTTCCAAGAAAATGCCCGACAATAACCTTTATCAATCTAACATTTCTTAATTCACAAGGACTTTAAACTTTAAAAAGACATGAGTTTCTTAATGATTGAATGCTTAAAGTCTTTTTCGCTCATAGTATGTGCTTATATCATTCTATGGTGCCTCTCAATGTTCTTTTTTCTGCTTCAATCCATTTGGTAACAGTTTGTTCCTCCATTATATTGTTTCAACTACATGTTTTTTCTAATCTTTTTATTCGGACTTGCATTAGACTGCTTTTAACTTAATGTATGTATTGCTTTATTGTGTCAAAAAGCAATTATTACTCAAACAACTGGATATGGTTTTGAAAACGGTCAGTATCGCTGACCAAAGACGTCGGATGCCTAGCCTGTCGGAAACGTCTGACCGTTTCCAAAATCATATCCAGTTGCGCATGCTTGAGTAACTGATTTCGGTGTACCTAATTACCTAAATGTCTTATGTGTTTGTGTATAATTTATTTATTTCTTTACTATTTCATTACGTGTCCTTTTTTTTAATGTTTCATTTTGTTTGTTTATTCTTACTCTTTGTTCAGGTACCATGGTGAATGACGCCACTATCGCAGCCCAGGTCTCTGGAACCAACGGTGTGATCCAGGTCATTGACACCGTCCTCATCCCCCCATCCATGCACTATGAGTTAATGTACAACTAAAAGTAAACTCAAGTGTTAAGATTTTACCGCTGCTATATTATTGTGAATTCATTTGGTCAGTATACGCCTACTTCCTTTTTGTACTTCAATAAACTTTTAAAAATGAGACTGATTGATTTGTGTGGTTATTTCTTGCTTCGAAAAATGTATTTCGTACCTTTTCTTTTGTGAATAAACAAATGCATGAATGATTGAAAGAATGAATAGACGAACAAATGAATCAATGAATGAATGGGTGGCTGGAACTAGCGAATGAATGAAACAAATGAATACATGAACTTTATTGCTCACAGATCGTACATTGTGTAACGTATGGTAACAACATTTAAAAAAACAATACTACAACGTCTCTTCAGAATTGCATATCTTGTGACAGAAAAGGATTGTCATAAACCCTTGTTTCCGTTAGAAAAAAGTTCTCACACACACCATGTACAACACATAAGCTCACGTGTACATGCACTGCAGAAACATACACGCAAACAGAAAAACACACAATCAAGTTAATAACGGTACTTAACCCATTATACACAAAAAAAGAAACACGTGTTTTATATGAACACAAGGGGTCGGCCAAAGTTTATGCCCCCCCCCCCCCAAAAAAAAATAGTTACCTAATATTATCAAAGAAGCACGAGTTTTTCATGTGACCATATGACCATCAGGAATAAGGTCAAAGGTTATTTAAGAAACCTAATATTGGCTTAAGTTCTCTAACTAGGATAATCACATCAGCAAACAAATGATCTTTCAACCAATAAGATTTCTTGCCGTTAATGTAGGTACTCAGCAATTATAAATAAAGACTCCCTTCGAATTCCAAGACAGCTGTTTGTTTTTTTCCTAGATTTCAAGCCAGTTAAAGACTTCATTTTCATATATCGATGATTTTAATGATGCTTTACTGCCACTCCCCTTAGTCTATATGAACATTTTGACCTGTGAAACAGTGTTGTGAGCGTACGAAACTAAAGTGACTAATAAATAGTGATCTTTTATAGCAAGTAATTTTGTTTTTGTTTCAGACTAGCCGAACTTTGCAATTGGCTTAAAGCAGATCTTTCAGAAACGTACTGCTGATATTCTAACGTAAGACTGATGTGGTGCACCGTAAACTGTTAAGTAAGGTAGTGAGTTGAAGGCCCCTGGTATTGGCGTATTGGTCTTGGGAAATACAATTTCCTCACTTCACCCAGGTTAAAACGAGTACCTGGCTTCGGTTAGGGTCGTTCCTTGGATAGGACGTTAAATGGAGGTCCCGTGTTTGAGGAGAGCCACATCCCGAACACGTAAAAGAACCCACCACACTTATGGAAATAGTAGGTGTCCTTCCGGCGTGAGTGGATCAAATAAATCCATTTATCCTGATTTGCAGCTTGTACTCAGTTCAGTACAAACCTGGTGTGTTGCGCCCTGAGCCATCTACTGGCATGTATACAATCAAAGTACCAATTACATCGTTTTTGTGATAGGCACACATTGAAAACTCGTGATCTAAGAAATTTTCAACGTGACTAATATTAACGTGTTGCCAAATGAACTATTTAGTGGGCCACCTGTGCGGTAGGGCAAAAGTCACTAAATAGGTCACTAAATGGCCTATTTTGGTGACCTTTGACCTTCCGCGCACGTGGCATGCTTTTCCTTTGTAGCCAGACAGAATTCAAGTATCATATTAGAAAGGGGCAGAAATCTTTCAAAAAGAGTGGATGTACGTGTGTGCTTCATAATAAATCAAGCAAAATCTTAACCATCAACGTATGGTCACGTTTGCCAGAAATGACAGACTTGTATGCTGTGATACCATATATGCATGTTTTGCCGCTTCAGTTCTTGTTACAAAGTTTATGGTGTCTATTTTGAAAATGTAGATACCTTTGATATTTAGCCAATAATTTTTTGCCATCTATTTTATTAGATCTGCCACCCTTTAGCTTTACTAGATGTGACCTAAGATTGAGCCAAGTTACCCCAAAAAAAACCAGATCAAAGATCACTTAATTTGTAGCCAAAGTTTATATTTGCATCCCCGGTCAAAGTACCAATACTTACAACGATATCAGCAATAAAACCACTCATACCTGTTCGACCTATGTTTTAAGAACTAGTCAGCTTTGTATAGATTGGAAATATGAAGTTTGTAATGGTTGTGTTGTTTATTGCCTGTGTGGTGAGTGCACAAGACAATACTGTAGTGGACGTGTTAAAAACGCTTGGAACCGAGAGCAAGCTACTAGAGCTGGTACAGAAGGCGAAAATTGATTCCAGGCTAGAGGGAAAGGGTAAGGCAGTCAATTTATCTTTGCATAAAGAGAATACCATAGTGGTGAGTGTTTGTGTGTGTGATTCTGAGAGGGTGTGTATACTTGTGTGTGTGTTTTGTATGTGTCAAAGAGAGAGAGAGAAATCCAGTGTGTATTTACTTGACTATGTGTGTTTGTGTGTGCATGTCTGTGTACGAGTGTGTGTGTGTATCTTTGTGTAATAGTAATGCATAAAATGTTTAGAATGAGTATAAAATGTGTATGTGTATGTGTGTATGTTTGTGTGTGTGTGTGTGTGCCTGTATGTTGTCGGGTGCGAGTGCGTGTGTTTCTTTGTGCCTTAATGCATGTGTGTTTGTGACAAGTTATACCGCGACCCATGCACAACCCACATCAATCTAATGCAACACTTATTACCGATCATCAACATCATACATATCGCAATATCATTTCGTTTGACATAGTCAATATGTTCCTTGGTGTTCATCTCTTAGCTGGATTGCAACATTTCGTTCCTTTGAAGGTCCCTTCACAGTGTTCGCACCAACAGACGATGCCTTCGCCGCCCTTCCAGAGGACCTACTGGCCAAGCTTGAATCCGACAATCTTCTCCTAACACAGGTACATTATACAATCAAAATAGGGACATTATACACTCAACACAGGTATGTTACACACGTATCCAAAGGACATTGACCAATCAGAATCGAGGATCCATTTTGACATAATAACCACCAGTCATTATTTCTCTATATTCACCACTAGTGAGACATAAAACCAACATGGAAGTCAAGCGTACTACAAGAGGGCTTGACAAGTGGTTGAAAGTATGAAGGACAAAAAACCTCCGAATCTCATACAGTTTATACATATAAAATTGCTACATCTATATGATGATAATGCCGATGACTGTCAACCCATGTTTATATCACTCTCATATGCTGATGATTATTTAACTAGGAATAAAAAAAAATCTCTAAGCCCAGAAGTGAGTCCTAGTGACGCTGAAGAAGGGACTTCTGGATGCCACAAGAAGCTTCCGTTTTTATCCTGCCGAAAAGATTCAATAATTGTATTTGAATATTTTCAACTGCATGTCTTATGTTCATAAACGGATCTAAGCTCGGAGATATGCAAGTTACTATAATAGCTTATGACTACGACATATAGAATTACTATTTACCTGAGTTTTGGATATATGTTACTTGCACTGAGCAAAGTTTAACCAAGACTTTTTCATAAAAACTGTGATACGTGACTAACGTGAGGCCCATTAGCCTTGCCTTGGCTTCAACTTAAGTCTTATCATCGTTGTAAAAAAACACAAATTGTAAGACATTGACCTTGATTCTTTTAATATTTTGCTTAGCTTTTGGAGTTCCACGTGGCTTCTAGCAAGGTCATGTCAGATGGGCTCAAAAACAACCAGCTGATTCCAACGCTGATTGGACTAAACATCCGAATCAACATTTACAACACAAGCAAGCCATCAGTGAGTCCTCTACATATCATTTAACTATCGTGTCACGTGACCTATTTGACCTTTGACATTCAGGTCACGTGACTACATTTAGAAAGATGGCGGATGACTTCTGGTATCGGACCGGAGTTTCTTTTACGATTTCGGAGGTTGGCGGGCAGCCTCAGGCCGAAGGGCTACAGTTCCGCTAGTAAACGTAGGACGCGAAACTTAATCAATATGGCGGAAAGCCGTTTACTGTCTCTTTCCGACAAACCTATTGGTACCGTCTGTTGCCTCTTTATTTTGATTAGAATATGTAGTAAAATTTTAATTTTGGACCCGAAAACTATCATTTTTTAACACTTTTTTGATCGAAGCTGCTTGGAAAAAACGAATTTTCCCAGGATAACGGCCTACGTGGTAGAGAAGCTAAATTCTTCATGTTTGTGCAAAATGAAAATAAAAAAATTCCATGTGATAACTTTTTTGCAATCTCCGATGACGTCATTTCTTCGAAATCGCATGAAAAACGCCGCTATTTGGGTCATCAGGCGAAAAAACCGCATCACCGTTGTAGCGGACTAATACAAAAATGGTTTCGCTGGCCGACCAACTACTCCTCGCACAAAAACAATACAACCCACGGGCTTTTCAGAAAATACGACAAATCTATGCTCAGCTATAACGATCACCAAGCCATAGGGAGCAAAAGTTAGGGAGACAACGGCGCACTTCCGGCCTATTACACCACCCTTCCGCCAACTCCGGTCAGATTTGAACTCCGACCCGGAACCTTAAGAGGGACATTTTTTCTCAATATGTATTTTCATTACTTAAAAAGTTCATATCTACCATATATCCAAATTTGGTTTGTCTCCGATGGTTACTTTTCCCACAGGAGCGGTTTAAAGTCAGGTCAAAAACACTGTATTTTGAGGCTATCAAGCCTAGATGCATATTGAAACTACGTTATAATACAGAAACATTAAAAAACATGCTTTTTTCTGACATCGCTTTTCTGAAAACGGATAAAATGGGGTGCAAAGTTTGCCCATAAACTTGTCCGGGAAAGTATGTGCACTCTCCGTCGTTTCGGTGCTACACATCGGTAGAAAACCGTCTTTAAAAGTTGGCATCGCTGACGTCACAGAGTGACGTCAGAGGTTGCTCAAGGAAAACAGCAGGGGGTCGCGTTTTAAGTTCGTCGCTTGTAAGTAAAATGAAGAATGTGCCAGATTTTGACATGGAGCAGTAGACCAGATCTCACACTTTCAGAATCAAACGCGTCCGACACCAAACTCTTAACTACTTCGCCGTGAACGGCCCCTTAAGAAGCACAATGCGCCCCAAATGTGTGCAAGAATGCATTCTTACACAGTGCAAAGCACAAACTGGATCTTATTGTCGGCGCTAGAAGCGGGCAGTTGGAATAAGCGCGGCAAAGATGTGTAATGCTTTTAATAGGCTATTACTACATACCACCGAAAGAAAAAAAGATCGCCGCGTTAAGGAGCTATGAACCGAAAGTCAGTAAACCCAGTTTCTCCTTAAGTTAGGGCTTAAAGCACCAAGATTTCAGCTTTAATGCCCATTTAAGTCATACTGATGCACGGCATCGCGAACATATGCGATAGGTGAACGACAGAGGTCGGCTCCAATCAAATGACATAGAGAAAGATATGATTTTGGAAACTTCTGCCCGCCAGAATCGATTAAAGTTGCCCGTAATGGTAGTTCTAAGGGGGGGGGGGGTGAAAAAGGGGGAGGGGGGCGCCTAGGGCCTGTACATGAATATGCTGACTTTTTAACTAGAAAAATGAAAAACGGTGTTTGTTTTTACACAATATAACGACATCTGATGGAAACTTTAAAATGCGTCGAAATTACGTCATCTATGACGTCATATAAGATACAAGCGCCGCCCTATTAAGGTATCGGACCGGAGTTTCTTTTACGATTTCGGAGGTTGGCGGGCAGCCTCAGGCCGAAGGGCTACAGTTCCGCTAGTAAACGTAGGACGCGAAACTTAATCAATATGGCGGAAAGCCGTTTACTGTCTCTTTCCGACAAACCTATTGGTACCGTCTGTTGCCTCTTTATTTTGATTAGAATATGTAGTAAAATTTTAATTTTGGACCCGAAAACTATCATTTTTTAACACTTTTTTGATCGAAGCTGCTTGGAAAAAACGAATTTTCCCAGGATAACGGCCTACGTGGTAGAGAAGCTAAATTCTTCATGTTTGTGCAAAATGAAAATAAAAAAATTCCATGTGATAACTTTTTTGCAATCTCCGATGACGTCATTTCTTCGAAATCGCATGAAAAACGCCGCTATTTGGGTCATCAGGCGAAAAAACCGCATCACCGTTGTAGCGGACTAATACAAAAATGGTTTCGCTGGCCGACCAACTACTCCTCGCACAAAAACAATACAACCCACGGGCTTTTCAGAAAATACGACAAATCTATGCTCAGCTATAACGATCACCAAGCCATAGGGAGCAAAAGTTAGGGAGACAACGGCGCACTTCCGGCCTATTACACCACCCTTCCGCCAACTCCGGTCAGATTTGAACTCCGACCCGGAACCTTCTGAAAACTTCTCAACAAGCTATAATTTGTCGTGCGTGACAGTTTAGTGCCTAATGTTTAATATCTAGATATAGCTGTATTGAAAAAAAAAGCTGGTAAACCTCAATTGATCAATTTCTATACATTATTTATTACGGAATTGTTATCTATTTGTAATCGTATATAATGTAAGTTATTATAATAATTATAATAGTTGAGTCTAGGTGCCATATTGTTTTATATATACATATCAGATGTAAAGATGTAAATTAAGTGTATCAATATCTAGATCTAGCTGTATTAAAACGTACGATTTGATCGATTAATTGATCGATTTTATGTATAACGCTAGTTCATCCGCGGGGTAACCTATATACGTTGTTTTCAAAAGCAGGGTATTTAGGGTTATCAGTCCGACGAAATTTGAATTCAAACTGCTATATTTTGAAAATGTTACAATTTGAAACAACCGTCCGTCGCCTTAATATCCCAAAATGTGCTGTTTTTTAAAACAACGGATAGAAGTTACCCCACGGATAAAGGTTAACTAGCGTTACGTGCTATTTCATTAAGGAATAGTTATTGATTTGCAATTGTATACAATATTATTATGGTATTTGTTGTCTAGGTACCATTTTGTTTTCATATTACTAGTTTTATGAAGAGAATAGCTTAGTGCGTGTAGAATTGGGCTTGTACAGTAACCACTACAATTTAAACAAATGGTGCTTGCCGTTTCAGGTGATAACGGCAGATGGCGCTGTTGTGATAAGGCCAGATAACATTGCCAGTAACGGCGTCGTGCACGTCATAGACCAAGTCATGTGGCCTGTACCAACCGGAGATATCGTCAAAGGAATCGCTTCGAATATCCATCTGTCCACACTAGGTTCAGCAGTCTCTAAGGCAGGCCTGGTTGCATCTCTTTCAGGTAAGATATTTTTGTTTGTTTTTCATTTAATCTTTTACGGGTATTTTTATTTCACTTTTCATTTTCGTATGATGATCTATTCTACTGTGAAGAACACTAAGCATAAGGAAACATGTTTAATTGGGAAAATGCAGACAGATAAAGCACAATGGGTTCCCCGAGAAAAAAAGTAGCTTCTTCCATTGACCCTATGACCTTGAATGCCAGTCTTGTCTGATAAACGACGTTTTCTACCAACTCCGAACTCTTCTGCCTGTCACTCCTGCAAGTCTGACTTTTATGGTGACCTTTGCAATTTAAAACATATGGATGAAGAGGTAAAAGCTGATGGATGCTAATTGTACGAGGACACTCGATTCCTCATATGTATTCAGAGTTTCAGACATGAATAATTAATTCATAAAACAATGGTTCTTATAACATGTTGCATCTTTCTCTCCCTCTCAGCAGACATGTGTACAACAAGGACATAGGGGTCTTCTTTTTCACAACCAGCTTTTCTCACCTGCTGACGTTTTGATGTCTGTCAGACAATCTGCCTCAGAGCTTCCAACTGGAGTTCTGTTTCTGGCCACTGTATGTAGCCAATGTAGGTGGCGCTTTTGCGGCAAGAACACTATCCCAAACGTGGCTGAGCTTGTAACCCCCCCCCCCTCCTTTTCGTCCCGGTTCATCTTCCTTGCGGCGGGAAACAGACCCAGGAAGCTGTCTGACAGACAACGAAACGTCAGCAGGCGAGTTTCTGTTTCTGAAAAAGAAAACTCCTATGTCCTATGATGTACTAACCTGGTGAAATTATCTTTAGGTGTGTGAAAAAAAGGTTGCAAAATTTGTTCAAAACTCGTCTTCAAGGTGACGGACCTTTCACCGTGTTCGCGCCCACCAACGAGGCTTTCTTCAAGCTGCCGGCAGGAGTTCTGGACGGTCTGCTGAAGAACGTGACGGCTCTGACTAACGTCCTGACGTACCATGTCGTACCCGGAGCGTACTTTCTTCCCGGCTTGGGCAACGGGGACACGCTGAAGACCTTGGAAGGAAAATTTGTGACTATAAAGAATTCCAGGGACGGTAGGTCACTTTTCAGAATGCCAAGAAAAATCCCGTTAACGTTATAGCTACATTGAATCCAAAAACACTATTTCGTACGTTTTATTTGTTAAAGGGTAGAAAAGTACATTGCAACCAATTACAGCACCACTAAAGTTCGTGGAACTCAATCCTTTGTAAAATGATGTACCGAATTTGAAAAATGAAATGAAACCACACTACTTACTACATTCAAAATGGGAGAAACGCTACATTAACTAGCCAAAAAAAAACCTGCTCCAACTGTATCGTCAGAATCTTAATAACTACGCATATGCCACAATTGAAACAAATCTATCTAAAGGATGTTGAGTTTTAGGTGGAAAACACAAAACCAACCAGAAATAGTTCCTCTGTTTGAGGTGAAATTTTTTCTCCATCGGTAGTAATACAATTTATCCGAAAATATATCATATATGGTTTCATAGCAAAGGTCTTCTTGACATGTTCTTGACGAGCCCTTGCATTAGCTGGGCCATGATATGATGTTTTGTCTCTTTTGTCTTTGTTTTCATGTAGTTACAGCTTATCTTTGCGTTTCATATGTTCAATTCTATATAGTTTGGTCACCTAATGTGTTTTTCCATGCGTTCACAGCGCCGGTTATGGTTAACAACGCAACCATCATCGCACAGATAGCAGAAAGTAACGGCGTCATACTGCTCATTGACACCGTCCTCATGCCGCCATCCATGCACTATGAGTTAGTCTACGAAAGAAAGTAAACAAAAGTGTTTCTTAAATTTCTAACAAGATATTGAAGACCTTTTAACTCTGTGGCATATCAAGCCTTTTTATAAATTTCTTGATGTTATTATTAAACCCTAACCAGCACAGATGTTAGAAATCCTCCGCTTCGCTTTTAGTCTTCAATGCTAGGTACCCCCCCCCCCAAGGGCCATACCATACTACTTTTAGGAAAATAGGGGCAATCACCATGTTTTTTAGATACATGAAATACCCACATACCAGTATTATATAGATCAATCGAAATGATCTTGATTTTTAGGTGGTAGCACCATCACTAAAATAACACAAATAAAAGCAGTACCTCACTCCCAAAAGTAATATTTCCCATGCAGTATAACTAGTCTGCTAAAAGCGTGCATAATTTTTAGGTATTGTTTAGATACATCGTTAACATATAAGGTGTACATATCAAATCTAACTATTTCCTTTGTGTAATCGTCTTCTGGTGATGAACTACAATGTACAAAATGATAATGTTTGGGAAAAGTACGGAAATATGTCCTGCTTTGTTATTTCTTTAATTATGATTTGTTATCTTACCTCTTATTCCGTTTCAAGAATAATAAAGTTTTACGAAAATCGCCTTGTTTTCTTGGGTTCCACGTTAAGGTGGGGTCACACCTGCGTATATATTTAAGTCCGTATGAGGCGCGCATGGGAGTATTTACCTCCACCAGGCCCCATAGGTCGTTGTAAAAATAATAGAAATTGGACAAACGTAAACAGGTAACATGTCAGACGAGTTAGCTGGGTCGCTAACCATACTTCCCGGTCAGCTAACTCATCTGGCATGTTATGTATCTATGTTTGTCCAATTTGTACTATTTTTCCCGCGACCTGTGGAGCCTGGTAGATACTAATTTAAGCGCCATACGCACCTCAAACGGACTTGAATATATACGCATGTGCATGTGTGACCCCACCTTTACGCGTCGTGAATGTACTTTGTACTGTTGACCAAATTGGAACGTGTCCGACTATTTAGGTGGCAAGCTACTCGTATATATATCGAACGCAGGGGGATGGGGTCAGGGTAACAATGGCATTTCAATGTCATTTCATAGATTTCTATCCGTATATAAGCAGATTTAAGGTCAGAATTCGCATGCAAGAGTTCACAGGTAGCCCCCCCCCCCCCCAACAGTCCTAATATGTGTTTAATTTAAGATACTCTCCATAAATGTTTTGTATAAGACTTGACGTCTAATTGGCCATATTGCGGCTTATATTATGAAGTAGCTAGTAAACAGAATCACATGTGTTTCGGGACGTACGCTGGGCACGTACACCTATGACATTACGACCGACCATGTTAACGTCCGAAAATGTTTTGTATGTGCGTGTGCTCATGTGTGCGTGAGTGTGTGTGTTCGAATATTTGTGGTCAGCATACGGTTAGAGCCCCTGGATCGATTGTAATCATGATATTTGGTACATAGATATGGGTTAGGTTGGGAAGAAGTCAATTACCCCTCCCTCCATGTTTAATATTTGATAGATTAAAGCTTTGTTTACTAAATCCACGTACGTACTGCCCTGTTAGCTTTACCTGGCTAGCTATGTAGGGCAATCCCAAATTGTTCTATACTATAGGTCGGTCAAAGTCCATTCTCACTAAAGTCTGAACCGAGTTCAACAGTATCGAATCCGAGGTCCTGTTTTAGAAGCTCGTAGAATTCTTGCGAATCTTAAAACATGAAGCTTGTGGTAGCTGTGCTGTCGTCGGTTTGTATGGTTAACGCACAGTGGCCGTTAACTATCGTAGACGTGCTGGAAAAAGTGGGCAACGAGACTACACTGATCTCACTAGCGAAGCAAGCTGGTCTGTATAACAGACTGAATAGTTTAGGTAAGGCAACATTTTAAACATTTTTATATTTCCTTACTGTCTTTTTAATCTTTCTTTTGGTATACGTAAGTCATAAATACATAACTACGGTCTTTTTTTATCTTTCTTTTGGTATACGTTACTCATAGATACATAACTATTTTTAGTAATTACACCCCACCCCCTGCCACGAGCATGTTTGCCACCATGCAGTTTGATAGCAAAATGTTGACATTTGTGCTAATAGTTTACCTCATTATACAACGAATAGAGCTACGAAAAATTGTATATTTTGGGCGACACCTCAGGAGTGGATGCTTATACCAACTGACTGTGTTTACCAACAGGTCCCCTCACTGTATTTGCTCCAACGGACGCGGCCTTTGAACGCCTCCCAAATGACGTGATGAACAAGCTTCAATCCAACAAAACTCTGTTAAAAGAGGTATTTTCTAACAACAATACGTGGAACACAAGTTCGTCTATAAGTCTACATGCAGTATTGTGGCAATGGTTTTAACAAATGGCACAAATGGTGACATCAATTGTGGTTATCTTTGACTACAATTCACTGGCCAACCAGTAAGAAAATTCCCATTAAGTTCATCTTCAATCATATGTAAGTAAACCGCTAATGTATCAAACTGCATTCATCCACGCAAGTCACGGACATAGCCTCGTGCTCTCGCGAGACTCAAAGTGTTACTGCTTAAAGAATATTATAACGTTGTTTATAGATAAACTTCATTTGTAGAAGCCCCTGTAAATGTTGACAACGTTTTTAACATTCAAATTTTATGTAATAAACATTCCATTTACCTGACGTGCATATATTGGTACCAAACATTTGTACAGGTATTGGAGGCCCACATGGTTACTGGTAAGATAGAAATATTGATGTTCTTAAACAACAAGCTGATTCCAACCATGGGCGGAACAAACATCCGGATCAACGTCTATGACGTATCACCAATAGCGATCGTAAGTACTGTAAATGCATATAAGTTTGCGGGAATTTTATTTCGCGGTAGCGGGAAAAAGGACTTTTCACGGTGGTTTTAAGTTCGTGGTAGCACCATGCACTGCAGTCTCTTACTGTGACGGAGAAATGTTCGCGGTGGTTTTAAATTCGTGGTAAAGTGGCCACCGCCAAAAACCGCGAACCTAAAACCAACACTAACATTTCTGCATTTACATTTAATTCAATATATTGGTACATTTAGCAACAGAAAGAGAAAATATCGATAAACAGATGATGGATGTTGTCAAAATAATCATTTTCAGTAAATGAAAGCAGAGTCCATTCCAAGACACCATGAGGGTTTTTAGGCGATATTTATAATTAGTTATTATTATTTTGAATAAAAGAATATCTGAGCCACAATAATTAAATTCTTTTAAAAAAATTGACTAGGAAAATACTCATCTATTTGAATTCCTTTGAATATTTTAGAAACATTTTGAAAGTAACTGTACAAAAATATCTTTATTTAGAATAATTGTGAAACCTCTGTGATTATTTCACATTTACAAATATTTACAAATATTTGTAAACTTTGCCAAATGGTAAAATTAGTTTATTGCCCCCATAAAAGTAAGCCCTATTGTTGCATCTGTATATTTTTAGATTTCACTGTTATGCACTGGTGGATCCTTTGTGGTGGGCCATTTTTGCATGTCACCCAACCATACTTTGCAAGGATGTGTGAATTGCTATCTTCCCAGCCCACTGAACCATTTACAAAATATGGTAGAAAATGGTAAATAATGGTAGAATGCTGTTATCACTATTTAGAAACCATTAGAAGTATCCAATTCCACACCATGAATATTTCCAAATTTTTACAGGACCAGGGAAATATTTATAAAGTTGAAACAGTGTTAAAATATTTCTGAAGTATCAAATGTCCTAGACATATAATTACAAAACTTTAAAATCAATTCTAAACATTGGCAACAAACACCCGCACGGTGTCTTGGAGTGGACTCAATCATCGAGGTTTTAAATTACGCACACAAAAAATAGTGAAGAATACGTACTAGTCACATAGACATGTCTCGGCAAAATACATGTGAATTTTACTTTTTTAGGTTTGAAGCTTCAAATACATTGATATCTTGTTAAGGACTTTTAGAACTGTTGTAGTATAACATCTGAAACTGACCAAACGTCCTTCATATTAGTTCTAAACAAATTCCACTTCGGACGATATATGAAGCTAGGGCTTAATACTTTTTTTAATCAGTGACACTTTGAAAGTAAGTTCAAGGGCTTCAACTTGTTAAGGTTTGTTTTCTTTTGTCCTTTATTTTATCAGACTTTAACAGCTAACGGAGCTGGTGTCGTCAATCCGGACTGTCACGCCATTGCCGGCTTCGCTCAAATCATCGACACTGTGATGTACCCGTTACCAAACGGAACAATAGTAACGGAGATAACTACCAATTCGAATCTGTCCACCCTGGCAACAGCCGTCTCCAAGGCAGGTCTAATTGCAACTCTATCAGGTAAGTGATCATCTGAAGTCTTTATTATGCCGACTGACCAACTTTCGCAGACGTAATAAACAATTTTCAAAAAGTTTGAAAGTTGGTGTCGTCCATCATTGTGATTGCGTAATGGCCGAAGGGATTTGCCGACGAAATAAAGTGCTGCCAAGCTAAAAAAAAAACTATCTGGAATTTTCAACATACTCTCTAAACCTTACGTTGTCTGATCCAATAGCTGTGAGCACGTGACTTTTATCTTAACCCATGACGTCATTAATGAGTCAAAAGTTGTTGGACGTCAATATCACCCTTGTCCCTGTTTCGTTGAAGAGAGTTGATATTCAGGACACCAAACAGGACATATTTGAGAGAATAATGAAAAAAGGGCAATCAACACCAGGGACCAATTGCTGACGTCACACAAGACCAATAAGTGACGTCACATTGAGATAAAGTCAGGTGTGCACTGTGAATCGGTCTGATAGGTGAAGAAGACTGAGTGAGTCAGTTGAACTTTCCATCGAGTTTTATCTCTTTTTTTTTTTCCAGCGAGTAACGGAAACTTCACCTTGTTCGCACCCACCAACGAGGCTTTCTTCAAGCTGCCGGCAGGAGTTCTGGACGGTCTGCTGAAGAACGTGACGGCTCTGACTAACGTCCTGACGTACCACGTTCTCTCTAACGTCTACAACAACGTCGGTCTGTACTACTCACGTGAACTGAGAACCGTTCAGGGGAAAAACGTGACCATCAAAGCTTCATCACGTGGTGGGCAGTAGTTTTTATTATTATTGTGAAGCTAAAAACGATAACATAATTTACTTTCAGGACCAGTACCGGAAAAACATTATCAACTGTTGTCAACAAAAGTTACGATTCTAATTCCAGGGAGTCATTATCCAAAATATTAGCGTTCTAAACTGATGATGCAGAGAACATGTTACAGTGTTTTTTCAGAGTAGGGAAAGTATGCTAACTTATTTTGTTTAACGTTTTGATGTCTTTTTCCAATTTAGATATTGAGTTTCCAAAAATTTCATTGTGATTTTTCTTCACTTGTGTTGAAACCCTTGCGCGTGTCTTGTTTTCAGAATCCATTATGGTGAACAACGCTTCCGTTCTGAAGGAAATGACAAAGACCAACGGCGTGCTACAGGTCGTTGACACCGTCCTCATCCCTCCGAATACGCACTTTGAGTTGGTCCAAAACAAGAAGGACAAATAAATATGTTAATTCATGAGTATGATCTGATTTGTATGTACAATGTCATGTAGATAAAGCAGACCAGACGAAATCCTCTGTACTTTTGTCATGTTAACAAAGATTATACATACAACTCATCTTACTAATAGTTATAGAAAAACTGACAAAATCGCTGTACCTTTGTTGTGTCAATAAATTTTATCAGACGTAAGTCATTCTCTCAACATTTGTAGAAAGGTGCTGTACTTTTGTGTCACAAAAGATTATCATATTAAAAACTCCTATTATAGTTGTAGAATACCTAACAAAACTACTTAATTATTATATCAAATCTTTTTATCACTTTACCTTTGTTATGTCAATAAATATTATCATACGTAAGTCATTCCACGAATATTGGTAGAAGACTTTGTGAAAGTTGTTGTACTTTTATTGTGTCAATAATGATTGTCATAGTAATTCCTCCCACTATTATAATAGTTTTAGAATACCTGATAAAGAACACATACGAGTCTTGTATCCTCACGTGTTTCCCACATATGTTTAGCAATTTGTCCTAGATTTTCAGGTCCAAGTTCGTATATATGTTTGGGCATAGTTTAGTTGTGTATTTGGTGACTTATGGTATGACTTTAAATACACAGTGTTACAATCACATGTAGGTCAGCACAGACCATTCGTATGCCAAAGCACGGTCCAATTCTATCTTTTAAGCCAAAGTACAAAAAATTTGCTTTACATACATTCTACCTTGTCCAACAGAATATAACTATCTAGCTTTGTAATAGTAGCTGATTTGTATTTGGCTTGTGACAAAAGCACAATGGCCGACACTACCGGTTGTGGACATGCTTTGAAAAGCTTGGGAACGAGACCACTCTGATAACCCTGGTGAAGAGAGCTGGTTTGGATTTACGATTGAGAAGGATTACGATAGAATTAGGTAAAAACAACAAAAGCAACAACAACTACCTAAAGTTTGCACATTTGCAGACCTATTCCAGTGGCAGAGATGGAGAAGGCATGGAAGGCAGACAGTATAGTCACCCTTGCTCCTACGTGTTATTAATGGCGAAATTCCTTAGCAAAAACTTCTTCTCGTTTCGGACTTGGCTAAAGGTTCTCTCACTGCACTTGGGACCCGGTGCGGCACTGCGGGGTTCGTTCACTGTGGCACTGTTTTGTTATTTTTGCCGATTTTCTTATAATTTATATATTGCGTAATACGTAAAAGAACAACTTAGCAGACTAAATAATGCACAAAACGTAAGAAATTTCGTTCTTTATCTCTGGAATTCGTTGAGTCATCTACGAACCCCGCAGTGCCTCACCGGTGCGCCAAGTGCAGTGAGATACCACCTTTACAAACACCTATGGTGTCAGATATCCCCTTGTGTGTGTGTGTTCGACATCGAGACATAATATTATTTGTAACGGCACAAATAAATAAACACATTACTAACTGCACTGCAAATGCATGAAGCATAGTTTAATCATCATATTCTATCATTCAATTATTTCAATAAACAGGTTTAATGAATTCTGCATGCAATATCTTAAATATGATCCCTGGAATCAAAAAAAATCTAGACAAGTGAAACCTTAATCTAAATAGTATGAATGATATTTTGCATTGTACCAATAGTAGTAACCAGGTAAGAGTTTAATTATACTGTAGTTGTCGCAGACAAGGCAGGGTTCAAAGGTCAAGGTTCAGGAGATATCATAACTCGGTCGATGACATGGATGACCCCGTTAGCGGCAGGTTGCTGGAGTCCTAGGAAGGTGGCGTTGTTTACCATATATTTCGCAGCTGTGGAAAGTAGAAGGCTATTAGCCATCATGATGAATTTATTATCAAGTCTTTGCATATATGGTCCAAGACTGTATGTATTCGTCATCGTATGTGGCATTGGCATAAATTTAAGATAGAAGAATGTCTAAATGTCATAAAATGGTAATGGTATAGCATTTAGATACATGACCTATAGCACAGATCACCTGCCCTAATGAAGTGATGACAAGTGAGAAAATGGAAAACTAAGTTTTCCATTTTTTGTTATCACGTTATTAGTGCATGTGATGTGTGCTATACAATGTAGGTCATGTATCTGCTTGTCATACACAGTATAAGTATAATATTGGACATGAGATAAGAAAAAAGGTATGATAGTACAGAAACTTATTCCATTTTCCGCATTAAGAATCTACGAAAAAACATCCTTCAGAAAGAAAACCTATAGAAATAATTATTTGTAGAGAAACTAAAAAAAGAAACATTTATTCATTCTAATGTATTTTCTGTGTGGAAGAAGAAACAATGAAAAAAATAGTATTATCAATACGAAATATAAGATACCAATGACGATACTCACTTGGCCCTGGAGGTCCTTCAACTCTGAATGTAAGAAAAGGTCCCTGTAGCGATCTTATCCTTAGTCCGTCGTAGAACGCAGGGCGGAAGGATACATCGTAGAACATGTGAAACTCTAACAGGTCCGACAGCGCCATCTTGGTTGTCAGAAGCATTTCTAGATACGCCGGAGGGAGCTTGTCGAACGCCTCGTTGGTTGGTGCAAAGAATGTGTACGTGTCATCCCCTGATTGGTCAAGCACGTAGGATCATAAGCATTGTCAAATAGTCACTAAACAAACCTAAGAATGAATGACAACACATTGCTATCAACCTGAAAAGGTCTCTGCTCTTGAAATTGGAAATATTGTCATGTAGATTCTAGTCTAAACTGTGACATATTTAAAAAGGCCAGTAAATTCCTCCAAAATTTCCCCGTGTTAAATACAAAAAGAAAACTACCTTCCTCCTAACATTACAGAACCCACACATTTTAGAAAATGGTAGGATACTTTGTCTTCTACTGTCTCATGAAAAGAAGTTGAATCCAACAAGTTATACTTTAGACCTAGCTTTTAGACAAGTACACATACTCTATACCGTTCTACGCTATTTGTATGTTTGCCCTTTTGATGTTACATTGTACCTGCAATCAGCCCTCGGGCAATAATTTGCAATAAACTATATAGAATGAGTAAAGTACATCATGTTTCACTGACACGCACCTTAGATATGATAGAATAGGGCATCTATAAATTTTGTATTTGTGTACGTACCAGACAGTGTCCCAGCAAGGTCTGATTTTTGCAGAGCCGTCAATAGAAATGAGAAGTTCTGCATGTGGCTGAGAGTTTCCGTGATGCTTGGCCCCGGAAGCGGAAACATGACCTCTGACATCACGTGTATCACTCCGTTGCTGGCCTTTGCGTCGGTCCTTGTTATTGGACAACCGTCCGCAGTCAAAACCTGTAACAGTTTACGTTATTATCGTAGCATTAATCAGCTTTCACGTGACATGATAGTTATTGTTAGACTTGACAAATATTGCCTGATATAATTATGAAAATTAATGCCGAAATGAAAATCTTGAATAGATAGGGTCCCCCATTACCCTATGATACATTTTTCGTCTTTATGAATTGAATTCAATGATTGAATATTTTTCAAAATATATCAGCAAACAACTGACAAACTTCACCCTTATGTCACATAGAGCTCACATTTTCATGATGTGTTTAAGGAATATTTCTAGAAGAATAGAATAGAATGGAATGTTTCGTTGCAAAAGACATGATGCATAACATTACTGGTAGTATAACTATCAATTATACACCAGCAAATATATAGATGTACCACAGTCAGGTAGCCCAAAACTTATTTTGAAAACATTGATCCTATTATACAGGCCTTTTTTGCGTCATCTGTGCCATGTTGGATTACAGTGCAAGCCTGTAAGTCAAACGAAGATGCCATTGCTTAATACCCACCAATATGGACATATGTGATTCAGATTATAATCATCATCATCGTACGTCAACAAAAAGCCTGTATACCGGTTATTGTTTAAGAGAGACACGTACCTTGCCACCAGTTGCGTTTTGATACACATTGATGCGAATGTTCTGTCCTTCTGCAGACGACAGTAGAACGTTGTTCCTCAGTTCAGACGACATGACGTTCCCTGGTACCACATGCAGCGACATCACCTGAAATATTAGCAGCAAAGACATTGCCAAATCCAAAATGATCTGAGTTCAACCAATGGCAGCGTGTCTGTCAATATATTTGCCTAAGTTATGTTTTGAATTTTTTCTACCGCCCTAATTTTGAAAGAAAATAACAAGTCATGAACAGAATCTGTCTCGAAGGGGTATAGACTTTGTTACATTTAAAACGGTCTTATTTTTGCGACAGCGCCACCATGCGGTAGTAAGCAGCATAATTCTTGACACATTGATAAAAAGCTGCCGACATTTAGGTGAAGAATTTTATAGTGGAAATGGAACTTAATAATAAAGTAATAAGTGCGATTTACGTTTAAATTGAGAAACTTATTGGATCTTGCTACTTCCACGTGCCCTTTGCTTAAAAAAACTCAATGAATTTACCCACCTGTCTAAGAATGTTGACGTCTTGAAATGACTTCCATGCCTCTTTTGGCAGTTCAACAAAAGCTTTGTCCACGGGAGCGAAGACAGTGAAGGGACCTAAATAGATAACGATCACGTATCGTTACTGGCTTAAAATGATTCTCATTTTGTCTGCTTGGTCTTAATCATAGAAATTTCATAGCAGGTTCATTAACATTTGTTCAATCATCAAATACACCAATCCAATACACCATGAAGTAAAGCAATGTCAAGAAAATTAATTAATTGCAAAACGTCAGAGAGAAAATGGATATGAATATTTTATTTCAACGCACAAACATGATATAGAACAAAAAGAAGAGTTACATCACCTTGATCTGCTTAGGCTTTTTATCGTTTCAGTACTTCAACAATACTGCATTACAGATAACTGTGTAACGTACTAAATATTGATTCGTAACAACCCCCCTCCCACCTATCGAAATTGCCACTCTTCTTTTCCCTATCAGATTTATACATAACAATTTGTAGGTTTCTATTAAAAGAATACGAACACATGATATGTGCACTTTAGTCTCATTTGTTCACGTTTTTAAAAACATAAAATCCAAAACATCTTCTCTAATGTTGTTTTTTGTCCAAAATGGTGGCCACTACTAATACAAAATGGCGGACACTGAGCAGTACACGTTACCTTTTCCTCGTAGAGTGTCAGTAAGGTTGGCTTCCTGTATCAACTGCAACAGAGTCTTAAACTCTTGAAAGTCTCGTAGGACGTCTATAATGTCGTTCTGGGATCTTACGACACAAATTGTAGAAAAAAGACTCAGGACCAGAAACAAAATCTTGTACGCCATTCTTGTGGCTGACGCCTTTGCTTGTTGTAATATAAAGAGACAAAGTCCATTCATTGATTGGGTTTTTCTATTCCGCACCTATTTGTCAAAAGCTGAGTACGATATTCTTTTTACGTTTTGTCTATCAGTTACCGAAAGTGTATTAAAAAAGAAACGATTATATAGTTCTTCTTATCTATTGACATTTGACTTTTTGAAACCGTGTCGCATTTTAATCAACTCTAAAACATTTGTTACCCTTTCCCTCCCACTCCCCTCTGGCATACATTCAAAGGTTAGTTGACGGAGGAACAGTCTTCGCTTATTTGAACAATGGGTCATCGTCCTAAGAGGTAGCCATTCTTTAGTGTGTGTCTGGGCCCCATTTCCATCCAATGGCGTCATTGTCGACGTCGAATGACCAAACTTGGATCTGTATGACTGTTAACTTTATGAATTTAATATGTTGCTTGACGCAAAGATATTTCAATGACAACAAGAAAACAGAACAACATATGGACTTCTTTATCAGCGATGTTCGTTTGAACTAAACCATGAGAATAGTTGGATCAATTTTGGCGATACCTCAGGGGTGGGGCCGATGTTGTTTTACCAACTGCTCGTGTCAGGTGTGACAGAAAGTTGCGTGTAATATAACCAGCTGCTGCAGCGAATGCGTTACCCCGACTGGCGGCAGAATCGGCTAAACACATACAGATACAGAATGGTACTCGATAGTTGCCACGCCAATGGACTATGGCAATGTCCTTGTTTTACACACATGTGTGACACGTTAAACGGAGTACCTAATATACTGATAATAAAGCTGTGAAATCATCATCACGTAAAGCGCATGTGAAGAACAATCTTTTGATTTCAGAACTCAAACTTTTGTCGACTGAACATTGAACTAAAACTTACGAAAACTGTGTGTAGATTGAAATAACAACTATCCGGGAACTATATGTATGTATGATAAACAGTTGCCATGGAAATTGACATGCCCATTTTGTTGCTTTTGTGTACAGTGTTGTGTTTTACATTTGGCAGTCATAGGTACGTTACTTTCAAGTACCTTTTGAGCATTAGTAGATTCATTGTGTGCTTTATTTGTGCATTATGTATTTGTCATGTACTTTAGGTTTAGACAGGTTAGGCCATATTGTCTTGATTATATGGATGACATCCTCGTGCTCATCAATTTTCCGCCGTTTTTATTTAAAAAAACAGCTGCAAAAGGAGCAAATGCATAGATTACATACAAACGTAAAACATATACTGACGTCATAGAATGTCAAAGTCTGTTCCAAGGTCAAAGAAGAAGATTTGACCAATTACGAATCTATTGTTCGTTATTCCAAACTCTCTGGTGAAGTCATTGTTGAACCTTCCTGACCACTTACATTTCAGGATTGAAGTGGTTTTATGATTTTTTATTCGCACGCTCGCAGAAGTTTTGGGGCTTCCAGATGATGTCATCCATATAGTCAAATCATCATTGGCTAATGATGGTTGTGTCGGTAACCTGCTTGACTTTTTTTTCACCGTAGCTATTTGTATAGTAAGTAATGTAAAACCTCATCTTGAAAGTAAAGGGGGGGGGGGTCGCAACTGCTGTCAATAGGAATTTATGCCCTTGGCTAGTGACAGCAAATTTTATAATTCCAAACAAGCCCAGTCTGAATAGGGCTAACAGGGCTCTAACTTGACCAAAAGTCCGTATAGTGCGTGCACCCCTCTTTCCTTAGTGTACCACTCCAGCTCTTCGTTGCTAAACAGCGGGTCGACGGTTTCACCACGGCGGGTGAAGCCCAGCGTCTCCTGCATGACCTGGTAGCTGCTCGGTCGGACACACACCTGGAAGGCGACACGTGCTGTGTACGTCTTTCCGTCATGCTTGTCGTTGAACCTGTTGGAAAATGTGAGACAGAGGAGAGTTTGCACTTTTTATCTCATACCTCAAAGAAATTGTATCTCCATAGCATTCAGAAATATCATTCTTAAAATAAAGGGCACAAAAGGGATCAGGAAGACTTACTGTCAAAACAAGATATACGTTTAGTAGCCGAAGTTAAGCAGTCTATCCCTAAATAACATATTTGCTACTCCGAAGTGTGAAAAATCACAATGGTTTAAACTAAATCAACTAAACTAAATCTTGCGTTTTTAGAAGTAACATTTATCGTAACTTGCATACATGGTGATCAGAGACCTAATTTAAAATGGAATAGAAATCCTTTTATTAGAAAATGATTTGATGTTCAGTTAGCTATTTGACGTCTCAACTACAACTTACTTGAAAATATTCGTGCAATGATATGGGATGTACATACTTGAAGAAACCTAAATTTGTTAGTACAGTTCAAACAATTTTTTCGTTTTGAATACTTTTTTTACAAAGATTCTATACATTCTTACTAAAGATTCTATACATACTTACGTACCTGATCTGTTCTGCGTAACGATCCAGTCCTGCATATTTGATGCTTGGGGACACAAACACCTGTACGGAGTCAAACCCCCTTCCTTTTCCTGGTCCCAGCTCGTAACCCCCGGATGCCACGTCTCCTGAACATTAAACATTGTGAGGTAGAACGCAATATTTTATAAATATTAACATGCAAATATCAAAATTTTTATTCTATTGACACCACGCGCATGCAGCATAGCGCAAACAACGCACAATATCCTAACACAGAACAACATGGCAGAACACAACACAGCACGACATATAACGGAGGATGTAACCAAATGAAAATAAAACACATACATGTAGTCTATGACAACCTTAGCCTGAGTACCATCCTCCGAAGTGACCGCTGGCTCACTACTTTCGCTTGCTAAGCAAGCGAAAGTAGTGAGCCAGCGGTCACCACGGAGGATGGTACTGAGGCTATGACAACTTCTGCTTGCACCAACGGCATTCGAGTCAATGATATAGCCGAGCAGAGCTTTAATGTGACATTTCTATGACGATTGCTGAAAACTGAGTGGTTCTTTGGCAAACGTAGTAAAGTAAGATAAGTATGTTTACCTGGCATGAGCAGCTGTGAGCTCGTCTGCATGATTTGCTTCACAGAACTCGACATGGTCCCATGATACGCGCGATGCCAGTCTGTGAACACTTTCAACTGTTCGTCTTTGAACGCTTCATTTACCCTGTATGGTAAAATTTGCAAGATTTTGTTATGACATGTATTATCATTAAAAGTAAATACAGTAGACTTGTCATAAAAAAGCATTTTGTGAATACGACCATAGCGAGTCATAACATTGCATCATAGTTTTCACTTGTAACTATAAGGTAAATGTCTTCAGAGAAATCCGAATAACGTAAAATGAATATAGGACAACATTCTTCTTACCTAAGACCAATCCTGCTCCAGCCAACAGGCCTCGCATAGTTTGTCTCCGGGTTTCCCCGGAAATAGGAATCGTCGTCCCCCCTGCCTTTATGACATGTCTGACAGTAACATCTGTCGTGGGTAGGGGAAAAGTAGTTGTCTGAAACAGACGCAAGTGTAAGTAAGGCCTCATTCACTAAATACGAGGTGCGTAAGTCGTTGGTTTTTCTCAGAGCTACCAAAATCAATCTATAATCTAAAAAAGTAAGTGCGTTGCCAAATACCATTTTACGTTCTGGTTGATGTTAGCAAAGTGTCATTCAGAAGAACGGTGATACTGAACGAATCATATTTTCTCACCTCCGATTCCCAAAGTGTTCTTGAATCGCTGGCACGCTAACCAGTAGTCACATATGATTGCCTAAGGAATGCGTACAATTAGAGAATTGTTTAAATGTTCTAACTGATAGTTACGTCATTGCTTAAGGACACATTGCATTTAAATAGACTCGCCAAAAAATGTCCTTTAAGTATGACTATATCGACTTATTATGCCGGGCTTATTAATTGAAATTATACATAAAGATAGAACATCATCTTAGGCCATTGTCAGCTATCAGACTGGTTCCTGGACTTGTATCGTCTTAGTCGGCAGATGAAGTTCAAAGACTTCTTTCATAGTATGTGTAATTTTGCTTACCGTAGGTGGAGTTATTTCCGCAGTCATCAGGGGTGCCTAAGCATTTGCACGAACCCTATGAAATTCGTACGAATATTATGTGATACACACGAATCACTATGCGAAAACGCACGAATATTATGAAATTCGCACGAATCACTATGCGAAATCGTACGAATTTTATGAAATTCGCACGAATCACTATGTGACACACACGAGCCTTATGTGATTTGCACGATCCTTATGCAAAAACGGCGGCCGGGAGGAGGCATGATTTTGAGCGTTTCTACCCGAGATATTTATATTTCAAGGCATGGAATGGACATTTACCGTCGCAAAGATGTATTTGATAGCCTGTGAGCTACTGTTTAGCTTCATTTCGGCGTGTTACATCGTATTTTCAGTCGCCGAAGCGGCGAAGCCGCCATCTTGAAAATCCCGCTCCGTTTGTCACGTGACCCCGCCAGTGGTCGCGCAATTTCGCATAAGGATCGTGCAAATCACATAAGGCTCGTGTGTGTCACATAGTGATTCGTGCGAATTTCATAAAATTCGTACGATTTCGCATAGTGATTCGTGCGAATTTCATAATATTCGTGCGTTTTCGCATAGTGATTCGTGTGTATCACATAATATTCGTACGAATTTCATAGGGATCGTGCAAATGCTTAGGCACCCCTGGTCATAAGTGGTTTGGGCCGCGGAGGTGGTGGAGGTGAAGGCTTTGGTGGAGGTGGAGGTGAAGGCTTTGGTGGAGGTGGAGGTGAAGGCTTTGGTGGAGCTGGAGGTGACGGCTTTGGTGGAGGTGGAGGTGAAGGCTTTGGTGGAGGTGGAGGTGAAGGCTTTGGTGGAGCTGGAGGTGACGGCTTTGGTGGAGATGGAGGTGAAGGCGTTGGTGGAGGCTTTGGCGAAGGTGAAGGCGTTGGTTTCGGTGGCTTAAGTTTTTCTATCTTAGGAGGAGGAGGTGTAGTTTGCTTTCTAGGCGGTGGTGGTGGCGGTGGCTTCTTCTGAATCGTTGGACCCCGTATTTTCCTTCTTTTTGTCCCGGGAAAAAGCTTTTCCAACCGCCCTGGATACAGCTCAACCCTGGAGGTTGCACCCTTGCCCTTGTCCACAAACTTTACTTCAAACTCCAACACACGCGGCCTCTCGCAGTAAAAGGTGTAGTCGACTCCGCAGTCGTTCTCAACGGGACGGATGCTGCCTTCGAATATGACGCAGATCTGTTCTCCTTCCATCATGCGGATAGGAGGGGTGGGTGTGCCTACCTGGAAAAATATTTTGGGCATCTTTTATAAACACCATGTAGTTCTAAGTTGGGTAAGAATAACTCCTGTGTTCAGCCTCAGGTAATCATTTGTCTTATATGCATGCATTTTCAGAGCTCCGTGAATAGTTTCATCAGGTTTGTACGTCAGTGAATAAAGAGTTTCTTTTTACACAGCCAATGCTTTATTCTCACCGAAGTTTCAGTGACTGTCACCTTCTTCAGGGCAATATTTTGCATAAAGCTGCCTGTAAATATGTAAATGCTTTACGTTTTGTGACCACATCTGAACTGTGAGCAGCGACACCTGTCCTGCAGTGCAATATGAACCAGTCAGAATTGCCCTGAAGAAGGTGACAAAATAAAGCATTGGTTGTGTAAAAAGAGTCTCTTTATTCTGCATTTTTAGAGACTATACTGGCCTTCACTTTAGCTGGCCATCTGCAGAGCATACATCCGTGCAGAAAAAAGTGTTATCAATATTTCATGACATCATTTTAGCAGAGTGGTGGCATCATTACCTGGCGCTCGAATCCTTCTACTTGTTCAGCGTAGACGATGCGGTCTTCTACCCTTTGACTAAGCACGCACTCTATCCGGGCGGACATCACTCCCTCCTCTCGGGGTTCCTTCCACTTCTTAAAGATGAGGATTCTGACTTGTCTGGCCCGGATGTTCTTGATCACCATCTTGACTATTCTTGTAGGATCATTCAGGTTGTCGCAACGAAGAACGGTGAATCTTAAAGAAATACATAATCTTACTTTACATTATCATGGAAGCTCTCTGCATTGGTAATAAGCATAGCATAAGCCTAAAACTTCTTTTCGTTTGATAAAACTTTAGCCTAGTACAATAATATCTAACTCCCATTTCCTTGTGATACTTTCAAATCTATGAGTGTGGTGATAAGCTTTTATTCCTATTCTTCCTTTCTGTTTAGTTTCTTAATTTCGAGAGTCATAACTGATTTCACTGTTTTAGTTCAGTATGTCTGACACTTCGGTAATTGGCGACATGTGCGTAGGTTCAAATCTTTGAAGAACAATGTTGATAACTACTAGTACTAGTGTGACAAAATGAAATGATCGGTACACATTGTGATTCATTGGTTTTATTCCGCATATTCCAAATCGCTGTACTCGAATCGTTCTCAGATAATTTGTTTTGTCAAAAGGTAAAACCCATTCTTGATAATATCTCTAGTAGATGAATGCCAGCAATATCAGTACCAGATCCTATCTCTCTTTCTTTCTTTTCTCGTATCAATGAATGCTAGCGACTCTATTTACGTACCCAGATTTGAGTTGGTCGGTTGTGAAAGCCACCTTTGACCCTTGCAGGACGATGTCGTCAACATAGCCAGTGACGTCTTCCCACCGTCCTCTCTCATCGCAGCTCAGCACGCGAACTCGGCCGTCTCCGTCCCCTGGTGACAGCGGCAACACGATGGTGGCAGGGCTGCTGAGGAGCAGGTTGCTACCACGGCAGAACTTGACGATATGACTCATACTGTCGATCCCCCTGATGGCATTCTCACCCGTACCAGCGCACGTCAGGGTGTCGGCGTCCACGGGGAGAACCTTCGTTACAAGGAAAATTCAAAGTTAAAGTTATATTTAATATTATCTTACATCAAGGCGTGTTTATAGTTTTTAAATTTAATTGACATCAATGTCCATTTACAAGGGCTAGCCCTTGATAGTAGCCTCCGGCTAGTTGGGTAACCTCGCACTGTACTTCTTATAGCCGAATGAAGCAAATAAAATAAGTACAGAAATACGCTAACCTTGAATGATACATTTTTGCTGGACGGCACACAGTCCCTAGGGAAGAACATCTCGACGTCTGTCTGTTGGGATGAACTTAACGTTGATAGTTGCCCCGTCTTCACTCTCTGAAGGTGTTCTCGTGGCCTTGCAACGACCACGAACTCCGAGAAATGGTCCACATTGACCGTGACGAACCACCTCCCCTAGAAAGTTTGCAATAAACGAAATGATTTAATTATAGCTTGATTTGTACACACAAACCTGTACAGATCTTACACATAGCTTGAAACCGAACATAGCATTATTTTTTTAAGCTAAAATCTATATTTGCAAACTATAATGAGCCTCCATAACAGAGAAGAGAGGCAACATATATTTCTTTGAAATTGTACTCGTTGATAAAATATATGCAAGCAAGCACAATCATCACGTACTTGTTCTTGTTGTCTGGTTGTTTTCAGAGTCCTCCATGAGTATCCTAGATCTTCAGTCGTCTTAACGATGAACTCCTTTTCGCAGTAGAACTTTGGTAAGGAGTGCTGAATCTTCAGCTGTACAGGTTTGGAGAATTCCATCCTCGCTGGCCTCATCTCTAGGATGTCACTGACTAGGAGCTCGTCATGTTCTAGACAGATTGTCATGTCGTAGCCGTGTGGGTTCAGCACTGCTGTGATGACGGAGATATCTTCATCAGTAGCTCCTGGTGGAACGCTCAACCTGCCACCTGCCGGAAGGTCCACGTACTGCACGCCGTGTGCGGCTGCTGAAATATTATGACTGTTGACAGAGAAATAATAAATCATTTTAGATATCTGCTCTGTGCAAAGTGTCTTGTAAAGTGAAGACATAAGAAACATATCAATGTTTTTTTACAGTGATTATCTTACTGCAAAGCTTCAAAAGCGGCTACATTTTTTAACACTCACCTAGTCTGTGTGTCGTACTCATTTGGAACTGTTTGGCCCAGACGGAGTTCTTCATCCACTTCCATGGCGACTGATTCAGCTGTTGCCTTGGATATTTCGTCCACGAAATCGTCCATCATTTCTGTTGCTAGACGGCATTCTTCCTCCTCCTTCAAAGCGATTGACTTGATCATTTTCTTGGTCTGTCTTTTCAAGAGCTCTTGCAACACTTTCCACGCCACTTCATCGACAAGCACGGTAGTGGTAGCCACTTCATTTACTAAAGCTGTCTTAGCTTCCTCTAACAATTCCTCCATCAGATCCCATGAGACTTCATCTACTTCAACCGCGGTACGAGCCAGCTCTTCTGCCATTGGATGTGATACCTCCTCCAAAAGTTCATCCATAACTTTCCGAGTCGCATCATGTACCAGCACAGCATCTGTAGCCACTTTATTTAAAAACGGCGTCTTCGCTTCTTCTAATATTTCCTCCATCATCTCCCATGATAGTTCATCTACAGTGACTGTGGTTTGAGCTATTTCCTCTGCCATTGCTTTTGATACTTCCTCCAAAAGCTCATCCATTGCTTTCTGCGTCACAGCATCTGTAGCCACTTCATAAGCTAACGCTGTCTTCGCTTCCTCTAACATATTCTCCATCGTTTCCCATGATACTTCATCTACATGGACTGAGGTTCGAGCTAGCTCTTCTGCCATTGCTTGTGATACTTCCTCCAAAAAATCATCCATCACCTCCCGTGCCACGTCATCTACCAGGACAGCATCTGTAGCCACTTCATTCACTAACGCTGCCTTCGCCTCTTTTAACATTGTCCCCATCATTCCCCATGAGACTTCGTCAGCACTGACTGTGTTTCGAGCCAGTTCTTCTGTCGCTGCATGGCGTACTTCCTCTAAAATTTCATCCACCACTTCCCGCGTTACAGCATCTACCAACACAGCTTCTGTGGCCACTTCCTCTGTCATTGATCTCGTTGTTTCTTCCAACAACTCACCTGTCATGATAATCATGGCCCTTTCTTCCTGTACACATTCTGTGGCTATTCCCTTCACAAGGTCTGGCAAGACCTCTTCCAACATGCTTTGGAAGGTGTTCTCTGATAACTCTTTGTCTGAGATTGCAACGTTTGCGGCATCCGTCATGAGGTCGTTCCAAACACATTCTTCAGTCACAGCAACCATGTTCTCTGTCAGACCTTCCATGATCGTGTCTTCAACAACTTCCGCAGTGACGATTGTGGTACTCTTCGTTATGGTTTCCTCAGAGAGGAGCTCTGCAAGAACAGAGACAACGTTTCCCTGGGCGATTTCTGACTCGGTAAGTGCAAGCGCCGGGCAGTTGTCCAGAATGAGACCGATATTTGTCCCTCTCTGTTTACCTCGGAGATTTTCCCTCAGGTGATACAGTGAGCGCGGCAAACCCGAAAGACGGCGGTTCCCCTCAAGATCGAGGGTCTCCAGATTGAGGAGGTTTCCGAAGTTTTCGGGAAGTTTGCGCAGCTTGTTGCCAGCTAGGTGAAGCCGCTTTATTGAGGTCACATTCCCGATAGAGTCTGGAAGTGTCTCAATGCCACAGTAGCTGATGTTCAGCTCCTCCAAACTCTCAAGATTTTCAAGACCCTCTGGTAACATCTTTAAGGAATGGTTGCCCTCCATATCCAGGGTCTTTAAGTGCGGGGGCACGCTGAGCTTCTGGAAACCTCGGCTGTTGTTCATCTTGTTCCGTTTCATTTCTAAGAAGTGAAGATGGCCAAGAGACTCAACCGATTCTGGGATTCCCTCCAAAGCATTATCACTGAGAATAAGGACTTTAAGTCGCTGCAGAGCTGAAATGTCAGATGGAAGAGTTGTCAGCTCGTTGTTTGACAGGTCAAGAGTCTCGATCATGGTAAGGAGTGTCAGATTTTTGGGAAGCGATTTTAGCTCGCAGCCACTCAAAGCCAAGATCTTCAAGTACCGATTTTCCTTCATTGTTACAGGAAGTGAAGAAATGCCAGGATTCCGAGACAAGTCTACTTTGTTCAGGTAGGTACATCTTGAAATGTTCCCGCTAACTTCAGTGATACCACAGCCAGCCGCTCTCAACTCTTTCAGATTGGAAAGACTCGCTATGTTCACCGGTATGGAACCCAGAGGGTTGTTTGACACATCCAGGAATTCAATGTCCTTAATACCAAATACTTCAGGAGGTATTTGTTCAAAATGGTGATCTGACAGGTCGAGTTCCTTTGAGGAGCTTGTTTTCTTCATGAGGGCTTTCAGATTTTTTTCTGCCCAGTTATCTTCTTCGGCATGGTCTGTCTTTTGCTTCAATACCTTTGTTCTGTGTTGCTTTCCCATTCCTTTTTTGGTCCGATCCATCTTGCTTGATTCAGTCACTGACTGGTCTTGTGCTGGTTTTAATTTCCTCTGAAAAATTTGATTATACAGTTTACATTCGGTTTGATGATACAGGTAACACATGTATACTTTCCACGTGAATCATCGCAAAATCGCGGAAGAATGCACCCAGGCACACTTCGCTTGAATCAAAAGGGCTCAGAATTTTTCGTACTTGTACGCAAGAGTTTCTCGCTTGTTACATTCAATGCATACGACAGAACGTTGTACTCTGGTACAAGTGGCAGTACAAGTGGTACAAGTGGTAGCCGTACGAAACGGTCGAAGCGAAAGGTAGCCATCTTCCACGGGACGAGGTACAAGTAGTAAGTGAATGGCAAAGAAAATGCGTACATGGTATGGTACGATTGGTACAAGTAGTAGCCATGCATGAAACGGGCAAAGGAGAGAGACAACGATCTTCTATGGGGTATGGTGCAGGTGATACTAGTGGTAGGTATATATACTGGGATGGGCGACAGAATAGTCAGTATTTTTGTATGCGTGGTACAAGTGCTACAGATAGTAGCTATATTAAAACGGGCGAAGGAAAATGCAGATACGGGATGTGGCACAAGTTGTACCAGCGGTAGCAATTCTTACAGTTCTAACAATGCATTTTTCAAGTTTATTTGCTACATCACTTCTATATTCTTACATAAATAAATAAAGTCTCATGTTATCTAGATTATCTTTCATAATCGAATATGATTAAATTATGCTTATTTGATGACACAATCGGGCAAAATTTAAGATGGCGAACCAAATGACCAGATCAAGAATAACTAGCTTATTATCCCATAAAATTTGTAACTACCTGTTATTTTCTTAATGAACGTTTTGAGTCTATTTCCAGTGTTTTACGCTTATTTGCTGAAAAATAAGTTTTTTTTTTTAATTCAAGATAGTGGATATATGATGGCTGAGCCAAACTGGTATCTTAGATATGCATGACGTATTTTTTCCGACGTCAATGATGTTGCTATTGGCCATACAAGTCGTATTAAACATTATATTTCTACATTTTTGTAGCATACCCTTTTTTAATGGGTCTAGCCAATATAGCCACCTTGGTGACGTCATAATTACGTCAGTTTACGTCATGACAGACAATTTCTTTAACTCCAGATATTACGTCCACATCATTTTCTGAAAATTTTGTGGCCATATAATAAGTCGTTAAAGAATTATAGGTGTTAGAAGGGGCGAGCCTACCACCCCACCCCACCCACACACCCCCTTTAAGAAATTACAAAAAGAACCCGAGCCTGAAAAGGGTTAAAGCAATCTTTACGCACACGGAAAGGGGTGGTTTAGTTGCAGAAATAATTATTAACGTATACGTTTACGCATGCCTAAATACCAGTCTTCGTGAAGGCAAGGGATGTTTGCAATGTTGCCTCCCTTTGTTACTGGGCCTTTTATGAACTGGCGATGTCAATTAATCACCAAACCGAACTGTTTGTTTAGTTAAGACCAAAGTTAATAGAACATCCGTCAATCAATGACTCTTTGAAAGCTCATAAGGCCCGTGCCTAATAATTTTCTATGTCTGCTCAGTATATCTTGATCACAAAGTGGCCTTGTGTCACGAGACTACGTTGATTAAACATCAATAACAAGATCATTTATCAGCGCTTGTTGATAACAAATGCACATTTACTCACGCAAGTTGGGTCAGTAGTGAAGTGTAATATTGTCCGCATTTAAGTACGTCTGCCTCTACGTACGTAGAATTTTGCTGACTGAACACTAAAAAGTCCTTTTTTTCAACGATGTGTGGATTATTTTCAGACTATAGAACCATTGCCAAACTGCTACAAAAATAGTAGACAATTCTACAATGCTGGTGACATTATTCAGAAACTATTGAAAGTTCAGAAACTCATATCATAGGTATTCAAAAAGGTACACGGATTGGGAAATATTTAGAAAGTGTCATATCTCCTAGAAATATAATCCTAAAGATTTGAAAACATGTGTAAATGATAATAATGACATCTCTCTCAGATCGGAAATGTTCTTAACCTAGTACATGTACCTCCAAAAAGTCTCAGGTACATTAGCTTTAACGGCGTTCCACAGTAGCAAAAGTTTCAATGTCAATGTGAACGTAGCCAAAATGTAGTCATAAAGACTTGTATCCAAAACACGGAGATAAAGGTCTAATTATATTGCACGTTCTGAACCATCCCTTGCATGTAATGTTATTTGTCTGAGATATCATAAAACCCTTTTATTGCAGATCAAGCATGTAGTTAACCCTCAAACCACCGTAGCTTTTTTGTGACGTAGATTACCGTATGGGGTCAAAACTGACCCCAAAACGTTTTGTACAAATACAGTCTTTTGTATGACTCTTTTTGTGATTTGTATATATGTATAGTTTCATTAATCTATGCGGGACAGTCTGACATGATTAGGTGAGAATACTTCTAGCTCATTATCATAATTTATGCAAAAGATCATTGGGACCACATTTTGCACCAATGCTATTCAGACCGGGAAGGAGGTTTTTGATGCCTGTACCAACTTCTATGCCGTGTAGCGCCTGAATGGCTTATGCTAGGGCCACCAAACTTGGTAACTTTTTAGAAAATGTTAAAAGCAAACATTTTCAGTGAACAAAGTATGTTCATCATTTCTCATGTTGCCATGGCAACGGAATTCTGACAGACATATTTATACGAAATTTTCCAATTTTGTATTAAACATTTAAGTTTTAAGGTTTTCTTAGCAAATAACAGTTGTTAATCACATCTTATGAAACTCAACGTAAATTTCATGACTCAATATTCATAATTTATGCTAATTTGATGACGTCATCAGCCAAAATCCAAGATGGCGGCCGAGATTACCTAGATGACGTCATAATGTCGTTATATGAAATGATAATGGCACAAAAGTTGTTGCAATAATTTTGGCTTACAAGTACATCATTCTCTGAAAATTTCATGATCCTACAATAAGTAGTTTAGGTGTGGGTCGCAAAAGTTTGTTTAAAAAAATGCTGGGGTCAGTTTTGACCCCACTGGACCATGCATAAACTTTCTAGGATAACTTAATCTACAATGAACTAGAACTTTAAAGTGTCAGATCTACAGCAGAACAAACTGTTCATCATGTACGTTTGTAACCTTATTACACCATAGGGTTGCCATACCTATTTTGAATAAATAAGCTATTCACATCATGACTATTTTTTTCTTACCTTTAAGTTAGTGGCCGACTATTGATATACTCCGGAACACCTTAACTGCAAAACTGTTGATATACCCCGGAACACCTTAAATGCAAGCCATGAGTGTTGAAGACGCAAATGAACCAGGGGAAATCAGTGACAAGCATTAAAAACTATGTGCAATGGTCTGCAAAAACATTTAGTCTATTTCCTGCAAAGCAGAGGGGCATACATACGTAACCAAACTGTACCCGGGGTAACCGGGGCTACTGCACGTTGTTGGCAGACATACTTCCACTTTAGACGTGATGAACGGGTTGTTTGTACAAACCTGTCAATCTTAATTAAATTTTCTGATTGGCTTTGACACATTTGCATACGAGTGACAGACCAATGAGAGCGCAATAATGTCCTCCTTAATAACCGTGATCTTGCCGCCGGACTTTTTATCGTTTTTATTGTAAGTCACGCACAAACGTGAAGCCCTTGAGAACAACCTAAAATTAGATTTTATGCATGCCAGCATAAAGAACACAAACATGGTTCCTCTCTAGAAATGCTTTTTCTCTAGCAGTTAGCAATTTCTAATATTTTGATTATAAAGTTTGTAATCTAAAGCTTACTTTTGATTGCCCTTATACCTTTAAACAGTAAAGTTATACATTTTAAAAACTTTTCTGTGGATATTTTGGACGGATTTAGACAGCTTGAATAATATTTGTATATTCGCATAAAATGTCTAACCGTTTAGCATTCTTTACATGTAAGCTTGTAAAGAATGCAATGCCCACGCAATACCATGCAGCTAAAAACTAATGTGGTGGAATTGCTTATCTCGTAATAAGATTGTGCCAAAGAAGATTTTGCCAAACACTGCTCTTCACACTAGCTGGCCCCGCAAGGGATCTGAGGTCTGCACTTAATTGCACAGATGATAAATAAGTATTAGAAAGAATACAAACGTGACATTTTTGTTAGTAAACTAAGTAATAATTTCTTTATTAATTTATCATGCCGTTTTACGCTTGACAGTTTCTTGATTCAACATTGCGTCGGCTCCATTGTTTGCTCAGTTTAAACAGGCCAAAGATGTTCATTTTCTAATGTAGATTGTTTGCTTTTAATGTTGACCGCTGTCCAGATCGATTTGACCATATTATGTTACTTTAAACTGTATAAAAATATTTCACGTTCGACGTTGTCCATGTCAGCACACAAGACGACGAGATAAATTTACTAACAATCGTTTTTTTATTGGTGCTATGAGTTAGACGTGCCTGTTTCTCATAAATCACCAAAGAGTGTTGGTTTATTGATTTGCTGTTCGTTTTCAAACAATACAAAGCAAATCGGCCGTGTGGTAAACCAAAGCGGCTATTTTAGGCAGGTGTATGTAACTTTAGGCCTCTTGTCCCGCTGTGGTTATATCCTGATCCACAAGACCCCAAGGTCCCATGAAGCAACTAGTCGTTACACGCGATGATCTGTCTGCCTTCTAACGATGTCCACAGATAAAATATGGACCTGAATATATTCAGACATGGATGTTAACAAAGTATATTCTCTATATCAGTTAAAGACCTACCGTCCCATTTGGAGCAGGCATAACTTTTCACTCAATATACAGCGCCTTGCTCCCCTTAGCTTGCTAGTGGTACAGTCACAAAGGCCTTGCTGTCGTCGTGCAATTGCTATCTTTATGTGTTTTTATTGGACAGCCCTGCATCTTTTCTTTGGTACAACTATCTTACAACACAAAATGCTGTCTTGGAGAATCGTCAGTGGTTTGTTTTGTCACAGCCTGCTTGAAAATTCTACCGCATCAAAATCGTACGACGATCGAACGGTCTGTGTGACCGTGCTCTTATACTTTATTAAGGTTAATATATACGTTAGTCACCGGTGCTCCGTAAGGGATGTAGTATCCTCTCTCAAGTAAAGTGTAAATATCGGTACCTGGCTACCATCGGAGAGGCTGTCATTCATGCATTTGCACACGATAGAATCAATAATGATACGTCTATTTACACAAAGAAGAATGGTCTTTTCATCGCATATATCAGGCAACTGTCCAATAATTAACTTATGAATGCAAAGGTTGTAGCAAAAGATTATCTGGCTTGCGTAAACATACGACTAACCTTTGATCGGATACACAGTGAAGAAATGGACACCATTGTTTACAAATAGTTATCAGCCACGTGCTTACAAAAAAGTAGAACACACTCTCTCCCGGGTCTATTGACAGTATTAAGAACATAATTTTGGCAGAACTACACAATTTCCATTCTCGTACGACGTAGTTCCTTACAATAACCATAGAAATTACAATTTTTTTTAAAGATTACTCCAGAGCACTTGTTTTAAGTTTAAAAAAAAACTCTGCTGAGATTTTGTAAAAAAAATGTTTCAAGATCTTTTTGTTTAAAACCTCTCCAGATCTTTTCGAAATCGATACATATCTATTCTTGAGATAGTACAAAACCTTCAGATATTTTAAGATCTTGTCAAAAAGTGTAATGAGATTTTTGTATTATTTCATCACAGGGATATTAGTGTTTGCGTATAGATATCAACTTATCAGACACGTGCTTACAGAAAAGTGGAACACGGCCCACCCCAAGGTACTGTAAACAGTCCCAAGGACGCAGACCTAACTAGTAACCTCCTCTATTCTATACCTCTAACTATGAAGTTCCTAGTAGTACTTCTTCCGCTGCTTTGCACGGTGAGCGCCAAGGAGAATGTCTTAGACGTTATGCGCAGTCTTCAACTGAGGAGTTTGGTACAACTGCTGGAGGTATCTGATCTAAGCCCTACCCTAGAAGACGCAGGTATGTGTTTCACGTGTCAACTGGGCAGAGGGTATGGATGGTAGCCTAAATGGCACAATACGAATATTCATTTTTTTTTAATGCGAATTTCAAGGTAGCATACAGTTAGGGAGTTGAAAATATCTAGCCCATTTAATGATGTTCCTAAATATATTATAGAAGTTTATTTGCAAGTTCTTGCCCGAGGGCTAATTGCAACATGAAACATACAGAAAATATAATAAACATGTATAAAATGAAATACTTTGGTATAGATAACAATGGTGACAAGTGTAAACGAGTGACTATTCTATCAATGATATGGACTGCTGAGAGCTACAATCTACGTATTTAGGGTTTGACTTCTTTTCTGGAAGCAGTGGAAGACGAAGTGTCCCACTTTTTCTATGATGCGTGGGTTATGTGACGTTAACAGCGTTATAGTTTTGTTTTCGTCGGTAAGCGTTTGGAAATTTTTGTGGAATTTGCATTATATAACTGCGATTGGCTTCTAAAGCAAAGGTGACATATGAAGCGTTTTTATTTTAGTTACATTTTTTTTAAATTCTGGTACAAGTAGAAGTGTATTCTTTTCTAATTTTTTCTAGAGATTAAAACTAATAGAACTCTGGTATACCGTTAACTAGCTAAACTATTTTTTCACAGCCTCATAATTTTGCATTGTGCAATTACTTAACTAAAAAATACAAGCTTGTAGACTATTTGGTAGACCTGCTTTGATTCTGTATATTTTATTCTTTTTTGTGTGTGTTTTCTTTGCAGATTCGTGTACAGTATTTGCACCGTCAGATGCTGCCTTTGCTAAGGTCCCGGCTGGTATCAAACAACAGCTATTGAGTAACCCACTCTTTCTTAGAGAGGTCAGTTGTAAATATTTAACTCTAAATGTTTAACAGTTTATGCACGTAGTGATAAGATTTAACACCTCGGTACAAAATAGCGTTTTTAGGAACGATCTTTACAAAAGATGCCATCATGAGATCGGAGGCATTCTTTTCGGCTTATGTGTACTTGTCTAGACCTTAGTTTGTGTATTATTAAGAACCTTTTTTTTTTCAATATTGTAAAGTGCCATAATGTGAGGTGGAAGACGGAGTAGTAGAGAATTGGCAAGATGGGAAATTTTGTTGGCCCAGGCCCAAAGTTACTCCCCAGGTTGGGAATGTTGGCTTGGTCTAGCACCCCCCCCCCCTCCCCCCAAAAAAAGCATAAGGAATGTTACTGTGCTCCAAATTTGTTCTTCCAGGAAGGAATGGTTGGTTTTGCCCGATAATATGAATCTCCTTTATATATCTTCAAGATGAGTACCTTTAAAAGTTTTTTTAAATCCATTTTACAAACCGATATCATATCTGATTATTGCTACAGGTACTGGCGTTCCATGCCAGCAACAAAGAGTACATGTCGACCGACTTGAAGAACAACCAGCTTATAGATACACTTCTAAAAGGTTTTATGATGCGAATCAACATCTATCCTTCAACAAACGTAAGTATTCCAACGGTGAAAAAATATCTGACTCTGTATCGTTATCTTTTATTAATTTAGTTCTTGTATATCAGTATTGCTAACTGATCTTTCATATCGATTTATTGTTTTGATACAGTCAGTAAAATATATTCAAATTCTACGTATCAGACATTAAAACAACTCATAACGTGCATTCTTAGTTTGGTCAAACGCTTTAGGTCTAACAACTGATGTAAAAGATATAGAATATGTTGTGATAGCATCCTACGAAGAAATGTTACACCTCATGATATTATTTATCATGTTAGTTTTGACAATCATCTTTCAAGCTAAACTAGAGAGCAGTTTTTTGCAAAATTGGAAAGGTTTGCGTGGCATGTTACACTTTTTGGCGGAGAATCAAAAGTCAATCGGAAACAATATGGCGCTGACATGACGTCAAAATCCAACATGGCGATGCCAATAGACCTAGACAAAAACAATACATACAATTTATGTCAAATTCTAGACGATCACAGCTGACGGTTCCCTAGTGAGTAAGCCAGACAACAAGGCCAGCAATGGGGTGGTGCACGTGGTGGACCAGGTCTTGTACCCGTTCCCGTCCTTAACCGTGGACGGAGAAATCAACAACAACAAGAACCTGTCCGTGTTAAAGGAAGCCATCGAAAAAGCTGGTCTTGGAAGTGCTTTAGATGGTAAGAATCTCCAGCCATTTCCCTGAAATACAGTAAAGACTATATTTATATTTTTTAATGTTTTGTAATTAAGAATAATAAAAAAACAATGAAAACAAGCTTATAGCTGATTTCTAAAACACTGAATAAGATCCGTAAATGTTTTAAAAGAATTGTATATCATGTTTATCATCAATTTCTAGACTATATGAAGTAACTAAACGCACGAAAGCCCACAAGGACAAGTGTTGTCAGTCAACAAAAATCCCTTTGTAGTCTGCGCAAACATAGCGACGAAATGATACAATTGATCATGATCATAGTATCAAAGCGATTAACAAAACTGTGACTTGTGACGAGAAAGGCTCCAGGAAGCCAGTATAAAGGTCATAGAAGAACAAACAAAGATGGTAAAAACAAAATGGTGGGAGCTTAAAGCATGCTGGGCAAGACTGGAATAGTCGACTCACAAAGGGGGTGAATGGTGTAGTTTCACCAATATTTTACTGTAGTAAAGATTTACAAAATGTTATTTTTCTTCTCCGGTAGGTGACGGACCATTCACCCTTTTCGCTCCAACCGACGATGCTTTCAACAAGCTACCGAACGGAACCCTGCCTAGTCTTCTGAAGAACGTGACGGCACTGACAGAAGTTCTGACCTATCACGTCGTCAGTGGAGTCTACTACAAGGCAGGCTTAGGCGATGGGGAGGAACTTACGACCTTACAAAAGGAAAAACTTGTGTGTCACGTCAGCGCTAAACCTGGGTCAGGTGTGTGAAGCCTTTGTTATCAAAGAAATAAAGAAAGACATACTACCGTTTACCAAATCTAAGTTGGTTGTTGCGTATTTCTATATGTTTCCAATGAATCAGAGACGAATTGGAACTTCTAAACATCAAATTGAACAAACTGAATTTTTAGGCTGACCAAATCTATAGCATTTGGTCAATGAATGAGCAATCAATCGCGCTCATGCAATGCTTTTTTTTTGCAAATATAACACGTGTGTAGATGGATAATACTAGTAAGTTGCAGAAAGCCTATGGCGCCCCTCGTCTTGGTTGAAGGGTGGTTGCAAAGCTCTGATTGCTCATATTCCTCGTGAAAGCAATTTATTTACTTTTAATCATATTAACATATCATCTTTTTCATTTAGTCATTCATATAGTATCTAACATTTCTGATATCTTTATTTTTGTTTACAGACCCCCAGGTGATGATAAACAACGCAAAGACTGTCGGACTTCCAATCCCAGCAGTCAACGGGGTTGTGCAATTGATTGACACCGTCCTCATTCCTCCAAACTAGTGTGGTTCTGGAAAATGTCCTCAAAGCTGGTGGTTGCTTTTGAAATGTAAACAAGTGGAAAAGGGGCAGATTTTTTGTAGTAAAGAGCTCATTACTACGCCTGAGAAAATGTCGTGTTTACTGTGACGGTACTGAAAAAATATTGTTGTAATGCGGCAGCGTTAGGTTATGATATATTTTTATAAATGTCAAAGTAATCAAACAAACACATTTAAACAATGTAAAACTGAAATGCATGATGACACTGGTATTCTAAACATTATATTTTAATGATACATATATATACACTGTACTAGCACAAATATCATGAGTAAACTGATCCAACAGGAACATTATTTGATTGATTACGTACTCTATGTAACATCAATTGTTCAAACCTTGCTTGCAATGCATCACCGCTTACAACTGAAGACGATATTTTTCACTGCCATCTGTTACTTGACAACATCTTTTTATACCATGCACTCATCATTTACGTTTAGGACCGCATCGTAAACACCGCATCCATATGTAGCGACACCTATATGTGCTGTATCATAGTGAAGCGTCCGTTGAATAAAACAATCGGTTGCGGAAAAGAATTTTGCTATTCATGTAAATAATATCTAACTTTGCACTTACTTGTCAGCTGTTTTCACAAACAAAAGACTAAGTAATTTTAAATTCTCACCGTGTTAAGAGAATCTATTAGATTAATCATCAACTGGTAAATAAATCCCAGGCCTGCATTGTTCAATATCTTATTATCTCAGTTGTCAAATATATTCACCCAATAACCTTTGATCCTAAACTACACATTACCGAGTGTTGATAGTCTCCGTCGTTATTCAAGAACTACTAGCCACGTCACAAAAACCAGTTCTCTAAGTGGATATTGGTCAGAAATCAGCTACAACTGGGTCAGAACTCTAGCTGCAAAGATGACATGAAAAGAAATAATTCCAAAATATAAGCCAGTTAGCGATTTAAATTGTGTATGCTAGGGGTCAAAGGTGAAGGTTTCTATACTGAGTTATAATTCAAACTACCGCCATGAGGTTTTTGCTTCTACTTCTCCCTCTCTGCTGCTTGGTTGGCGCACAGAACGATGTAGTTGATGTTATGAATAACCTCGGTTTAAGGACCGCGGTGCAGCTACTGGGGGTGGCAGACCTTATCTCAACATTGCAAGACAGAGGTATGGCGTTTATGTAACACTCTTGGAGATTTCGAGGCTATAACAAGCCAAACCTACGATCTAAACTATATGTAGAGACAGAGAACTACAATCTGCATCATGGTGATATATACCAGATATTTATGGCGCAATGTAAGTACATGCTCCTACGTTCTTATCAAGACCTGAAAACCCATCTTTGATATCTTATGAGAAATTGACCTTCTTGACGTGCATTTATTCAAAACATATTCACGATAAAGGGACTGTTTTTGTTTGTGTCATTTTGTTTTACAAAACATAATTTGCATAATCTACTCCAATTAGGATTCTGCAACAGGTCTGTTGGTAATGTATTCATGAATATATCATCTATTGGAAAATATCACTTCCTTATGGAGTGGAATGCCACTTAAACGAATGATATCATAATAATCTCATGTATCTGCGAATGGTGTTCATGCATAGATCTTTTGATATTCTTTCTACTATACCCATAGAGTCGTGCACGGTGTTTGCACCAACGGATGAGGCGTTTGCTAATCTCCCGACTGATCTGAAGGAGCATTTACTGTCCAGCAAAATGTTTCTAATAGAGGTCAGCAACTATTCTTATTTCCTTTGATATGGTAAAAACGCCACCGTGCTGGATGGGCAATCATTGCAACAAATCGTCGTAGAATGTCAAAGGCATTCGAAAGCCAAAGAGGATCGAATAATAGAAGGATGAAAAAAAAGAAAATGTTGTTCTATTGAATGTTAATCATAGAAATCGAATCTAACTGGCCCAAATAATTTACTCCGTGTACTTAAGTTTTTTTTTTTTTTTTTTTTCAGTGTAGTATGTGGAGAAGGATAACCTCAAGCCAACCGTTCACACTTACGCCACATCTTTAGAAAATACGCTGGAGCCGCATGTTCGCCGTTCAGGAACTTTACTCGAACCGACACACAACAAATATGTTTCGCCGTGTGGCTTCCTCAGTGTTATGGGCTCCTAAACGTTCCTAAACGGGGAACATGCGGCTCCAGCGTCTTTTCTGAAGATATTGCGTAAGTCTGAACGGTTGGCTTGAGGTTATCCTTTTCCATATACTAAAGTTGTTGTTTTTTCCAGCGTGTTTGTCTTTTCATTTGTCTGACTAGTGTGTGTTCGATGTTATGTGAATGCATAAGAATGACTGCCCGACAGGACACTGCAGTTGGGTCAAATATCCCAGAGTGGTCGCAGAATGGAGCATCTTATATCCTGTTTCCAATTACCTACGGCCCTGTACATACCTATGGACCTGTAAGGGCCTTTATGAAACTGCATAAAGAAGAACTCCGAGAAATCCAAAATAATGTATAAAAGATTCTATAAAAACTGGAAATATTTCACTGACGTCTAATATAACGATTTCTTATTGTTACAGGTACTAATGTTCCATGTAAGCCCCAATACAACCATGTCGAACGACTGGAAGAACAATAAGCTAGTAATGACTCTCCTGGAAACCCTGTACATTCGAATCAACAAGTACCCATCGACTAAAGTAAGTATGCCAAGTGAAGACATGAATAATACGAGTCTAAAACATTTTTCTTTAAAATTCTTATGCTATTTTACACCAAATAGAATCTGTATTGGAAAAGATGTAAAATTAGACAAAGCCCAGGTGTAATAATCTCACCCGTAAGGTGTAATAATGTCATCAGTAAACATCCAAGGTCATAACAAAATACCCTCACAGTAGCCCGCTACCTCAAGTGTCCAGAATATGATAACTACAACTATTTCTACAAGCTGAAAGGTTTGACCATTTCAAACAATACCACAATTCATTTATCATAATATTTGCAATATTAAGTTAGTCTAAGATGATGCCAACCAAGGGACTAACGATTTCAAATTAGGGGTATGCACAGGCCTAAAATCATTCTTTTTTACCACGCTACACATAGCAGTCATGAATATAGAATTCTTTTAAAATTTAGCAAGAAAAGAACTTCTACGAGTCTTGAAATAAGCCAAACCACTATGCCTGAAAATGAAACCATAGGCGCAGTGTATTACTGACCTTTACCCTGAAACGTTAAACCACCTTATATCTTTACACCCTCCAGGCAACCACAGCTAACGGGGGCTTGGTCAGTAAACCAGACAACAAGGCCAGTAACGGGGTTGTTCACGTGATCGACCAGATTCTGTACCCTCTACCCTTCGATAGCATCGCCAACGAAGTAGGCATGGTCGAGCAATTGTACCAGTTGAGCGAAGTCATCGCCAAGGCTGGTTTTGGAAAAATCTTGAATGGTAGCTATCCTTCATCAGATTTTGGTTATTTTAGTAAAATGTTGATTTTGATTTAGTACAGTTTTCTTCTCTAAGAAATGAGTTGCATGCATAGCTCAAGTAATAAAGAATACATTAGCCATGTCCAGGTATCATAATCTCATCCGTGAACATTCCAGGTTAATTGCCACAACTTCAATTCGAACTATTTCTATCCCACACAAAACGTAGACGCAGGCAGTGTGTTCAAAATAATAGCGTCATTTGTGACGTCATACTAGGAACATGGCCATTTCAAACTAGTGTTTCCTACAGGGCTTAAAAAAGACCAAAATCTTGTTTTTCAGAGTACATATATATTAAATCTGAAGGTCTCGCCTTATACTGTATCATTATACTAAGGTTTTACAAAGTATTCCTAGAAACGTATTGCACATGCCTATATTGGTGACCTTTACCCTATAGCCCCAGTGTCAGTTCTTGTTTAGACAAGACATGTTTTGTTGCTTTCTCATCGCCCTGTAATTTACTTACCTACCTACTTACCTAGACCTCCTGGTCGTTGGAGGGGACAATGTAGACATTAAGATGTAGAGTTGTTGTCAGGACCGTCTGTCTCTTGCTACAGTCAGTACTAGTCTTTCCTGAAGATTGAGGGATGTCCACTTTTTGATGTAAGGCCATGTTGATTTGATTATATGGATGACATCCTCTGGGAACTCCAAAACTGATGCGAGCGAGCGAATAAAAAAAAAGTTTGGCCAAAAAAAACAAGTTGCCTTCAGTATGAAATCAAAGTGGCCAGGAAGGTTGAACATAGGACTAAACACACATAGTATGGTATACCAACAGTTAGGTGTAGGGACCGGTACATCATACGGGTGCAAAACATTTCTTTTTTCTTCTTGGACCAATCCGAAAAAAAACAGACCTGAAAAAACAACAGAAGAACAGATTTCGCCAATTACAAAATGGACACACTATGTCGGCAGCCATTTGGGGTCTAACCGGGGGGCAAAGAAGACAACAAGAGCGAAGTCAAGTATAGTTTATAGTCAACTGCACCAAGTTTCTACAGTCAAAGGTACAGAGACAGTTAGCCTTTATTACATGGAGATGGGATTTTAAAATGCAGTGGGAGTCCAATAATCCACCAAACAGATTCCTTTGTAGCAAAATTGACCAATTACCATTGTTTTGAGTATTGCCAGTTCTCAAGTTTCCACAGACAATCAGGTCCAGGTTCATGTCCGGGCCTGGAAATGATCCTCTGGACCTGAATTTTCTGTACTGGTACCTCCCCCAACCAACAATAGATTTTTTTTTTTCTTTCTGTCCTTTCACATCTTATTCTTTGACTTAAGATTCATTTTGGCATTCTATGGCATTAGTTTTCTGTTTTCTGATACTTTTTTTTCAATTTAAGGAATATTTGTGCTCATTTTACAGCTGCTTTGCACAATTTATAGTGTGGTCGAAAACTTTTTTTGGGGGGGGGGGGGGGGGGGAATGGCAGAAAATTGGTGCGAGCGCGGATGTCATCCATATAATCAAATCAACGTGGCCTAATATAACCACAGTAAATCACACAGCTCATGCACATTTCAAACCGTGAACTGGCGTACAGTGACCTTTTCAAAACACGTGCATTTCGTTCCCTGTAGATGACGGACCTCTCACTTTCTTTGCTCCAACCGACGACGCTTTCCAGAAGCTCCCCAACGCTACTCTACAAAACCTCTTGAAAAACGTGACGGCACTGTCAAACGTTCTGTCCTATCACGTCGTCAGGGGAGTCTACTACAAGGCAGGCTTGAGCGATGGGGAACAGCTAGTGACCCTACAGTCAGGAATACTTGAATGTCATGTAAATCGTACATCTGGTCTGGGTGAGTTATTGGCCTTAGATGAATAGAATGTGAATGCATTTTTTCGTGGGGGAGGGGGGGGGGGGGCAGACGAGGACAATGTGGCACTGCACTGAGAGTTACTAACTTATTTTAACAGTGCAAAATACCATGGACAGACAGAAGGTAAAGGTAGTATTTTGCCTTTTCGACCGAAGTCATCAGATACCCAATTTACACCTGGGTGAAGCGAGAAAGGTAACTTGTGTAAAGTACATTTCTAAAGGGCACAACGTCTGGGCGAGTCACAGCGGCGAGTATCGAACTCCGGGGACCTCTAGATTCCCCAAACTGCATATACCACTTACACCACACACAAAGCCACAAAATAATACATGCATGATTCTAAAAAATATCCATTGGAATGCTAGGGTGCTCGTACGTTCATTAGTATGATCGATCCTAAAAGACAACGTGTGCATTAAGTTACTTTGGAAGTTGGTAGGGCCACCCGTCTTTACGATGACGGTCTACAACAACTTTCCTATTACCAAAATGCATAAATTTTCATCCTATTGGGGGCTTTATTAGTAATCGTAACAACTTGTATATCTTAAAGCCATTCATCATTATCCAATATTTCCGCCTTCTTTAGATTTTGTTGGTTATAACTGTGTTTTATTTGTATTTTGTTGATAGGAACGCAGGTGGAGATAAACAACGGAAAGATCGCCGGGCTTGTTATCCCAGCACTGAACGGACCGGTACATATGATTGACACCGTCCTCTTACCTCCGAACTGGAATGTTTAAAACACGTTTAGATTCTAGGTTTAGATTTTTGGAAATTTCAGACAATGCTGTAGACGGCTAACCGAAGCTGCTTAGCTGATGGTGGGTGCAAACACATACAAAACACGTTTGAACGACTCCAACTGTATGAACGGTCGAAATTACTGAAGTTCAATTGTCACCGTCCTTCATACAGAATCTTTGGAATTAATGACTGGAATTTTAGTTGATAAAGTCGACTATCATTAGCATCAATATTTTCTTAGCTTTGTCTAAAATTTGTTTTGACTTCATTTGCATGCGAATTGTCGATTTTCATTAAAATTTGCTGAATAACGAGACTAATTTTGCGTGTAGGCAATTCGTACTCGGACCCCAAACCACACAGTCTGCTACCGAGAATACGTTATATATGTGTGACTCTAGAACACAAAAGCGTGCTTGCGTAGCTAGTCCAAAAGCGTGCTTGAACATGTTTTGGTAACCAAACACCAGCACCTGAAATGTATTCCTTTTGAACCTGAGAAGCCCCGTACCAAGAAGAACTGACGTATAAGGAAGTATGTATATGGAAAAGTCAGTTACCTTTTATTTTTCTCATGTGTAGGGGAGGAAGGGTTTTCTTATGCTAAATCACCACCAAATACCTTGTTCTGAACACAGAATTACTTTTCATCAACCGAACCTTAGTAATTTTTAGACTTTGCTGCAAAATTTATAAAAACGCGTAACAACAGTCTCTTATATACTTTCTAAATGCATATACACCCCTTTGAGTTAATGGAACGAGTCTCCCATGAAACCAACAGTCTTTATAAGGAAACTTAAGGTAGACTGAAGGAAATAATGTTTACCCGCAAGACCTTTTGATAGAGAAAATCAAAACAGGTAAGACGCTTACTACGACTTTTTAAATATTATGCTTACAAGAAAGAATGAATATTAATTTGCATGTGACAAACCTTAAGATAGATTTTTTTCTTTTTCCTTCGGAAAGAAAGTTTAATTTAGGCACACTTTGAGAATGTCCATGCCACATGCTTGGAAATGGACTTTTGATACATGAATTAATGGGAATGTTTATTTCTGATAGTCACCTTCTCTATTAAACTGTTGGAATGTTACTTTTTGCACATTAGATAAGAGCCAAAAATTGGTAAGTCAATCACTAGCTCGAGATTGAAAATAAACCTGTTATTACTGCCTTATTTAGAGTGCATGTGATATGAAATTTCATAATTCATTACACTTAAAGCATTTGGTGACTGATTTGAAGAGTGTTCCCAATCATTATGACCGACATTCGGCCCTGCGCACAGTATATGTGTATCAAAAGTGTAAAATCTTTATTCAATGCGAATACCAGATGACTTTCCTACTTATGTACATAAATCTATATTTCCACGATTATATCAAAACTGTCATTACTTTGATGGACATACTTTTGGGGGTTTATATTACAGAAGGGGTATCGTCAATCTATTAAATTGACACTGTTGTCAGGGTTAACTGTGTGTTGTATAAGAGTCTGTATCTGTATCTATATAGCCGATATAACCGCCCTTCGGCGTAACACACCAGCTTCGCAGGCACGCGGTGTGGCAGCAGCTGGTTATATTACACTGAACGATCCGTCACACCTAACTTCTTCACGATCCGTCACATCTATCTGCAAGCGTTCTTTAAAACTATCCAGAAAAGATGCCCCTACTGTGCTTGGTGATAACAAGTCGGATAAATACGTCGCACGAATGTCGTAACGATCGTCATACGATCGTCTTTTGATCATAGCCGCATCAGTAGGCTTTGCTAATTTTTTCTGTTTACTACCAGTTTTATTGAATAGATCTATATTGCACTTGGTTAATTGTTTCCAACCTCCGTGGGGTATCTCCATCTCGTAAGATCGCAATCTGAGGTAATTCGTGTAATAGTCGTGCTAATGTTCTGAAAAGAAAACTGTGTTGCGTCGTAAAAGGCTGTATTGTATCCTTGTTTGTGGATGGTTCTGTCACAGCTCGCTTATAATTAAAACCACGTCAAAATCGTACAAAACCTACGATAAAGGGGAACGCAAAGTACGTTTATAAGTTGTTGCGCAGTCGTTTTTGCAAGTGGCTGTAATGGCGCGCCCTGTTTTTCACCAAGTTTTACTTCCTTTACGTAGAACTGGTGTAGCTCGGGTACGTCCTAGAACATAAACACCCCTCAACGTGTTTTTCTGCCCATAAAAGGTTGTGAGGGCAAGTTGCAATGACACCCGGTAAGACGACACCTATGTAAATATTTGGGCTACACACTGAACAATGGCCGTGACGGCATCGGTCACAAGTTGGTAAGTGAGCACAACAACGACTACAAGTCAGGCTTCTTTGTTTTCTATGGAGTAAAATGAGGATTTTATATCAAAATGTTTTATGAAATATTGGGTTTATAACGCTATCTAAAATGTACGACAAGAAGCTCAAGATAAAAATTTTCTGCACATCTACAGTCACTGTGTCACTTGTCAAGTTCGCTTAAGGGTTCGGTCATATAGACTTTGTACTACCCTGGGACAATAACCCTGATGGTGTTTCCTATATCGTTTTACCAGTAAAGTGCAATAAGACACAGCTTCAGTTTGGCGGGGATTTTAAAAAGTTACTCAGTAGAAATTCTAATATTGCGTTCTTGTTGAAAATCAAAGGTAGCAGTCTTGAATAAAGACAGTCTTATTGTGTATACTTTAAGCCCAACATATTTACTTTCTTTAATTGATTAAGAACTACGGGGTGATTTAGGCTAGTTTGATGAAAACTTACTTAAGTATTTTCTTATGTCTTACAACATATCTAGCACAGAGCATTGCCGCAGCACATTGAGTTGATGGATGGTTTTCACCTGACTTTGAAACCAAGAAAGTTACCCCCCCCCCCCCCCCCCCCACACACACACAGTGTTATTGGCTGGAACACTGTAAGAGTGACACTTGGCGAGGTAGCTTAATAGTAGTTGTAGAAGTGCCATAAGTGTGGTAGCCATGAGTGTAGCTGTAGAAGTGACACTAGTGAGGTGGCCCCCAATCTAGTTATGCAAGTTACTCTATCGTAGTAGCTTGTGTGTAGATGTACTGATATTAGCAATATACTATCACGCTATATTGATATATCATTTGCAGTGAGGTCTAGGTTATTCAAGCTGTATGCTGAGGAAGACCACAGAGGAAGAACAACGACCATGAAGCTCCTGTTGTACCTCTTCATTATTTCGGCACTTCTTTTCGTTTGTGGTGAGTCTTGATTTTTATAGCTCTAACTTTTAAACTTCTGTCAACAAATGTCTGAACAATTTCATTCCTAGCACTGTTTGGCTTATTCTTATGGCATTCTGAAAGTTTTAAGTGCCACGTCGGCAACATATGTTTGGGTGAGCATGATGAATAGTAAGTGACGGTGAATGCACCGATACGTCTTTGCTCATTTAGATGGTTGGAGAGGCAGGCGACGAAGTTCCTCTGGCCCACCTGGCCCGCCCGGTCCCAGGGGCTATAGAGGCTATACCGGGTCACGTGGACCACGTGGATATCCTGGTCCGACAGGCCAAAAGGGCACCAAGGGGTACCGTGGCCAAACAGGCTTAAGAGGCTCTCCTGGACCACAGGGACCCCGCGGACCAAGTGGACTCGCCGGTTCCGCTGGAGTTGAAGGGCAAAAGGGAACTAAAGGTACGTAGAAATATTTTACATTTGTCCCGAATGCAATATTTGAACCGAATGTAACATGCAATTCAAATACCATTTTTTATGCCCATTGGTTCACCGTTGAATTTTCCACGTGGAAACAATGCGATATTGAGAGAAAATACCGGTAATTGTTTCTTGCAGGGGATCTTGGACCTGTCGGCCCAAAAGGTGACGGGGGAATCATTGGCCCTATCGGACTGAAAGGTGATATGACGTAACATCCTCATTTAACCGAGACTACCATGTCTTAACTGGTTACAGACTACATATAGGAATGCTTTCATTGCAAAAAAAAGGACTCGTATCCTGGTAGATACATTTTCAGTTTTTTTCTCATATGCGACTGGATCCGTCAAAATATACTGACAAATCCACGTACGTACTCATTAGGATACGAGGCCATTTTGTACAATGTTGCACCCCCAATTAGGCTATCTACTCTGTCGCCACTTCAGAATCCTAAAAATGTAGTGCAATTCAAATTTAAACATGTAAAAAGCAACTTTAGTTTTCTTCATGATAGGAAAGATCCACCACATGCGACACGTTTCGTAGACATGTAACTAAAAGCAGTGAATCAAATGAAGCCTACAATTTCCAACGAGGACCTTTTAAACGACTATCTAAAGACTATAAAAAATATGTTTGATAGGAACCCCTGGACTGGTTGGCCCGATGGGTTTAAAAGGTGACCAGGGTCCTATCGGTCCAACCGGACCACAAGGTAAGAATTACCTACTTAATAAACTGAATGTGGTGATAATCAAATATGCATATGATATTATATATATTTATTTGCTTTATGCGGTATATGTTGAACGAAATAACTCCTATCCATTTACTCCATTAAGCGCGTCTCCTTAAACTGTTTGCTGATGCTTCATTCTCTCTGTTTGCATAATAATACAAAAGGACCGAAAGGGGAACTTGGTCATGGACTGAAAGGTGATGTCGGACAAAAGGGAGCACTCGGACAAAAAGGAGAGCCAGGTAAAATGTTGTAGATAAGCGATTCTAGTTTTTGAATTTCTAAAAGCTGTGAAATTTCTGTTCACCCTAAGTGGGTTCGAATCGGCCCAGGATCATAAAACTCAAGAAAAAATGGACTATATATTACACAAACCTTCATATGATTACAACGGAATTGTTGTCATTTCTTGTTGCAATCTTTCAAACTGATACGAGAAACGTTTCCACCTCACAGGCGCAGGATCTGTCATCATTCTCTTCCCAGTGAGTTTGGACGGTGGATTTGGAACCCAGCCAACCTCTGGTACCATCAGTCCAGCAGTTACAAATAGAAGTAGTATATAGAAATAACATAACCAGCAGATACAGAAAAGTACAGAGGGAACATAACAAACTGAATCCAGGCGTTTTATTTAAATGCCAACACCTATTTTAGGGCGAAGCGTTCATGTATGCCATCACGAAATCGCCGGCAAATGCAGCCAGGGGTGCGGGACATTTTCGGGCCCTGTGCCCGAACGCGCTATCCTCGTAATGGCCATAGTGTCTGGCATTGATGGAAAACGCCGTAGGCAAGTCCAACATAGAGTTGTATTAGCCAGCAAATGACGCTCCTCCAAAACTCCCATTGCGTAGCTTTTTAACTGGATGACAAGTCTTAATCGACGTATGTGGGTTAGACGTAGTTTGCTTGATGTTTCTCGCCTGTTCGTCGTAATTTTCGTTTTTATACTACAGGGCATCTCCCTCCACGGTCCATGACGGTTGTCCTCATCACCATCCACAGTCAGACGGACTCCCTCCCGGCATGCCTGGATCACCAGACTACCCTGTTCCAGGGCTTCAGCCTGGTGCAACTGGGTGGAAACGGTGTCAGCGGGAACCAGGACCTCGGTTAGGGACCGTTCATTATTGTCACCGGTTCACGGTTTAACTTATCAGATGCGCATGCACAGCGAGATAAAATGTGGCTAAAATATCAAAGTCAAAGGCATGAGGCATAAAAAAAACGACGTCTTAGGCATGGTATAAAGCCTTTACCTTTAGTATATCAACCACAGTGTACATTACTGTGCATTCGCATTGTAAAACGTGAAATGGCACAATAGATAGCTTCACTCATCGGTAATTTTAGTTCTCTAGTCCTGATCTTTATCATTTGATGCTCTAATGTTTGCAGGTACGTAGACTGATTTCAAGACAAGTATTGTCATAACGTTGATAAATGAAGTGAATTTTTCTCCATCGTGTAACCAGTGTGGCTGTCTTTGAAAAAGATTTTTTTGCGACGCCTCAAGGGTGGAATCAATTCATCCGGTATTGTTATAATTTCCTTTTCCAACAGGTTCCCTGGGGTCGTGCCTGATACGCTTCAGCACGTCTCCCGTCATGTCCTGCACAGCTCGTAACGTCTGTGAGAACAGCACGGTGAAAGTTAGCACATCTTGGCTGTCCTCTGGTAAGTACGGTATCTCGAAAGTTGCTGTTCTTTTTTCCGTTCATTGGCATCTGCAACAGTCTATATCTTCCTTTAGACCCTTATGGCACCTAGTAGGCTTCCTGTTTCTGTAGCAGGGTATATAGTTTTACAAGTGTTGCTAGCCCATACCTTTTAACGAGGTCGAAGCACCTCCTAGCCTCGAACGGGGGACCCACATTTAAGCCTACGTCACATGCCCAAACCGGGGTCTGACCGTGCAGCCTTCTAGAAAGAAAAGTGTGATATAAAAGTCACCAAACTTCACAAGACCTAAAGAGAATAACCTTCACAAGACGTGAAGAGGATAGTCGTGTGCATAATTTGTGTATATTTTGCGAATACATTTCTATTTCTAGTTTTCCACAAAAAGCCCGGCCGGGCCACGGTTCGCAAATGTGACGTTAGCTTTACGGCACTTCCGAAATGCGCGTGAAATCACAACCAAAATGTGTTCCTTGACTTGAACCGGGGTCGTCCACTTACTAACTGGAAACAGTGGATGCTACCAGTCGAAATACAGGGACATTCCCAGACGCGTAGTTAGAAAATTACTAAACCCCCAGCATTTTGCCACAGGAATCCATCCGCCGGCGGTGGGAGAAGACCAGAGTGATGACGCCAGAGCCCGGGCGGTGGGCCGGTGTGTGGTGTGCCAGACGCACGTGGCGGTGGAACAGCAGGCCATACACAGTCAGAGTGGCATCATACCGGACTGCAGCCCGGGGTGGACCAGTCTGTGGACGGGGTACAGTTTTGTCATGGTGAGTACATGGCCGTGTACAGAACCGCTGCGCTATCAATGGGAATGCTACAGTTCCATTTGCACCGGTGCCCGCAAGGTCGACGGACCCAAAAGCCACAATTCGTTCCGCAGCCCGGCGGAATACCGGTGTAACTTTTTTTATATTTTCACGGGTACCTTATGGTGTCTATTTGTTGCAGGGTTGATTTTAACTGCTAATTTAAAAACGGTCAAGGGGCTAAGTCGTACCCACAACTAGCACTTTAGCCGCATGCTGTCCCATAGGGCCACGTAGGGTGCACGTCCGAAAGTGCAGAAAAGCTGAACATGTAATGTGCGAAATGGACATGGTTGTGTTATATTTTGTAAAGGAAATTTTCAAAAACTTGAAAACTTTCACGGAGGTACGAAGTCTTCAATTTCGATGTGTAGAAAGTGAACCTAAAATGCAATGGCTCATAACGTTTATGGACAGTCACAACTGCAACAACTAAAATTAATTACTACCTTCGCAAAGAAGGTTATGTTTCGGTATGGTTGTCTGCTGTGTAAGCTGTGTTACAGTGTATAACAGGTTGGTAGGGAATGGGAAGCAAACGTGGATTTTGACAATGGGCCTCCTAGCGGATTTTAGTGTACTGCAGTAGAACGTCAGGTTTTGGTGACCCTATTTCAAATTATCTACACAGCACTCCATCAATGGCGGTGCCGGTGGCACGTTCATCAGTAGCCCGGGGAGCTGCCTGCCTGTGTACCGGGAGAAGCCGGTGGTGACCTGTAACAGCAGCCTGGGGTGTGAGGAGCCCGACGGACAGTCCTCCCTCTGGCTCCAGGCGTCAGACTCCGGGGGGTCTGCGATCAGCCGCTGTAGGGTCTGCCAGTACAACGGGAACTAAAGACTACCTTAGGGGATAAATCACCCGAGTTCGCATATTCAAGTACTATGAGATGCGTATTGGCATTTTTTTGGGTTTAGTTAAGTTTGCAGGGAAGAGGATGTTCTTTCAGCCACCGTTGTGCCGCCGAATATACTACTTTGCCGGCCTCAAACTTTACCTGACTCAGTGAGCTTAACACTATCAATAAGCAACTCATACGGACTTAAATACGCACCCCAGTTTACACCAGGATTTGCGTGTCTGAATGTGTCCTGATAGTATATGGATAACGTTATGTGTATATGAACTCATACTAGGGTTATTCATATCGTGCTTAGACTAACGCTGTCTAAAATCACATTCTGACATATCAAGACAGATGCATATTATGATTCTAGAAACGGTCATACGATTTTAGATAACACCCACAACCTTCCGTGACACTGTACGTTGGAGAGCGGATTTGAACCAAAAGCTAAATGAATAATTATGCAAATGGTGATATGCAACATTTTCATTCATGATTGTTGGCAGTTCACATTTTGTCGATGGGACCCATGCATTGCTATCTTCTTACCAAAACAACTGAACGACATATGATTATAAAGAATTACTTTTTGCTTTACGAAAATACAGACATCCAGGGGCAAGCTCTTCGTTCAAGTCCGCTTTCTTTTTGCAGACGAGCTATCATAATGAATGTCCTAGAAAAAGCCAAATTCAACATATGAAACATGGAATGGAATCAACTACGACAATACGGTGACAACTGTACAAACTCAGTTGGTAAAAGATCACACTGTCTTTACTGTTAATGCTTTTAATGAGTTTAACAATTATGCAACAAATACTGCAACTAACATATGGCCATGCTTTTGCATTCAAGCATGTACAAAGATTCAATAATTTCAGTATTAATCTAAATCATTCTGTCATCAAGAGTTTTTAAAGGAGTCCTGCAAGAAATTAGTTCAGCATCATAAATGTCAAACCTGTACAAGTGACCTCTATAAAAGGGCCACCTGGCTAATGTGGTCACTTTTCTGTTGTCCTCTATTTTATTCTTCCCATTGAAAAAAAAGCATTAAGAATCCAGTCTATAGAGGACAGGTGGTCATAACAGAAAGGATTCTAAATGCTTTTTAGACAAAAATGTATTGGCCTAGAGTGGTCTTCTTTGCTGTACAAAGTACAAATAAATGAAATATATGTTCTATCCATCATGTGTATTCTGCATTTTCTCTGAAAGCCATTCTTAGTGAGATGTTTTAGTACTGTAAACATTTTACTAAATGCCAAAATTAATATACATGTTTGGCCAACTTGAACCTATAATATGGATGACATCTGTGTTTTCATCAATTTTCATCCGTTAAAAAAGTTTTCAACCATATTTAAAGTTATATAAAGCAGCTGCAAAACGAGCAAATACATGCCGTAAATTCAAGAAAATAAAAAGAAATGTCAATGACATAAATGTCATAGAATGTCAGTTAATTTCAAAGTCAAAGAACATGTGAAAAAACAAGCAATCAATTGTTCGGTATGCCATATTCTTTGTGTAAATTCAACTGTTCAACATTTCTTACCACTAATAGATTTCATAATAAGGGTAACTTTTTCACCTTTTTTTTCGCACAATTGCATCAGTTTTGGGGTTCTTAGAGGATATCATCTATATAGTCGAATGAAAATGGCCTTATCAAAAAGAAAATGCTGAACTTTGAAAAAAGAAATCAAACCAATATGTTGTGCTATGGTATATAAACACTGTACAACTTATCATAAACAACCTATCAGAAAACTATTATTAACAAGTGCTAAACATAATCCGAACAAAAGTAATAAAATATCTTCCACAATATTACCAAAAGAAAAAGGAATGTGCAAACAAATCATCAAACAATCAAGTCACACATTTGCTTTTCCCTTCTTGCACATACAAATTATGTATTTTTCCTCAACATGGCTTTGAAAACTCAAAGAATACAATCATTTAAAATATCTTTCAAACTTATCACAATTCTGAACCAGGGCTGTCTCCAGGACCTATCAATCTGATATGGAAATTTGCAGGACAGGAAGTCAAAACTTTCACCCCGTCTGTCCTTAAATGTAGTTTCTCAAGCTTAAAGTACATGTGAGAATTCAATAACAAACATCAATGGGCTCCCAAGCAAAGAGTTTTATGTGAAAAATTTAAAGCTGAAGACAGCCCTGATTTGAACACTAGAGATCTAAATTCTTCTAAGGTGGCTACACAACAGCAATACTCTAAAAGAAATATTTTTATAGTGTAGTACTGTAGTAGTGTAGTAATGTCATCATCATCATCATAATTAATAACACATTAGTTGTTAATTCATTTGCAGTGGTTTTATGTTATTGTTTCCAATTCCTGACATTTTGAATTTGCAGCCGAAAGAATTTCATACAATAGAAGCCAAACAAGAGAGACATACTTGCAAGTGTCACAAATTTGCAGTTAGTAGGTTACCTTCCCCTCTGCTTTACAGTTATAAGTTTTTAGTAAACTTAGTTAGTCATTATCTACATGAAAATACAGAAGAAATTATACAATATTGGGCTTCCACATTTTTTAACGTACAATATTTCTCCTGTATACATTTTATTTTCTACACTGAAATGTTAGTCTTATTATCTCTCTATTTCACACAAAATTGCAACAGCAGCTGCCTAATGTAATAGCCAGTTTGAAAATAAGTGCCAAATGCTTTACATGTTTTCTGTTATCTTTGTACACCCCTATTCTACAATGGACTATTCATGAGTTAGCATCTTAAAAACTAGACTGTTCCATCTCATCAGTTCTGTAGGTGGGTGGCTTTCTTCTTCCTGGCTGCCAGCATGTCGTAGAAGGGATCCTTGCTGATGCTCCTCCTAACATAGAGACAAAGAGTTTGAGTGATACTAGTTTATGAACAATAGGAGAAAAAAATTGTATTCTACCCCAATGAGAAAAGATATGACGTTTTCCACAGAAAGAGACCTTCTGTTGTTATAATCTTGTCAGTTTGTAGTATTTGTAACTAATAAGCCCACCCTTGGCTACCTATCAGCATTCAGTGAGTGTAATGTTGTTAACACCAGAATGGTCTAATTTGTGGTGGTTTTTCTAATTTAGCAAACCTTGTGAAACTTGTTTTTTTACAGTTCACAGCGACCAGAAATACAAAATAATGATGCAAATGTGTTGAAAAGTGACTACACATGTCATTCCCAAGAACATTTTGTCCATTTTAGACACCGAAAAGTTCCTTTAAGGGTTAACACTATAAGCATATTCACTACTAACTATGGGTGAATGATAAATCATGACATCATGCTTACTTTATTGCTTCTATCCATTCCTGCTTCTCATCTTGGGTGGCAGCAGACAGACGGTATGTAAGATGGCGTCCTGCGAAAAAATATTGTACCAAAACTCAGCATCCACCTTAAAGTTTGCAACACACAGCAAATATACAAGACCAGAAATGTCCTTAAGTTGAAAGAAGAAGAAATATTGTCATACCTTCCACAACTTTGCCTTCCGAGTCAGTCTTGCAAGCCTTGATGACGGCCTTGCTGTTGGCTTCAGATGGGTACAGCTCAAAACAGTTCTGTGGAGGCAGAGGTGAGTTTGTGGTTAGTGTACATAGTTGACTTAGAACCTAAAGGTACTGGGTTCCAATCCCCAGCAGGCCCAAATGTAGTGCCATTGGGAAAGGCACTTATCATCACCTACATTGTTCCTTACTTGACACAACTGAAAATGGGTGCCTAACTGCAGTTAGGGATATCCTTTTGGATGGGACATATAATGTCATGTAATACTGGAGGTCCCATGTTTGACAAGTACACATTAGCCTGATTAAATCTCGCTTATAGCAGCCCGCCCAACATCTGCCGGCCCCCTCCGTGGGGAGGGGCCAGTTACAGCCCTGGACAGCGGAGTTTATATTACACAGACTAAGTACACAAAGCATGTATAAGAATCACACCAAATAGCATTTATAAAAGAAACTGGATATGATTTTGGAAATGGTCAAGAGCTGTTTACCACTCAAAAACCATAGCCGCAGCATGTTCAAAACTTGAGATATCAAACCAGGAAGTTTCACTGCAGTACAGTAACAGGCTGCTAGGGGGCCCAAATCTAATCGTTTTCAGGTCTCATTAAGACCTACCCACATACTGAATATCAATACAATCCATCCTGGCATTCGTGAGTTATGCTGGTCTTCTACACACAAACGCTACCCAAAACATAACGTTCTCCGCTTTGAAGTCTTGAGATCTAAAAAATGTGTCTCTCGATCTTAGAAATAGCCAAGGTTGAGAGAGGAACTTACTGGTTTCTTGGAGTCCTCCACAAGTCGAACCTGGAGATTCTCCAGTGGGATTATCCCTCTTGGTTCCTTATCCTGCAAGAAAACAGATCACTTAATCCACTAAATCTAACATAAACAATACAATGTGCATTCGTATACAGTCATGTTTATTTTTCACACGCATGTGTCATCATGTTTATTTTGAAAGATGAATGAATGAAAAGAATGGCTTAAAGTTTGTAGTATTCTTTCAAAAAGATCAATCAATCTGATATGATAATAATAAATTCAATAAACATGATAATAATACCGTAAACTTGAAAATGTTTGCAGCGGTTTTATTGTCAAAGTTATTTCTCCACCACAAATTAATGACAATGCAAATATGCATCTCCAATATATCACTACAGTTAAGTATTGTTTCAACCGTACCTTAAAACGCTGCAAAAAATCTCCAAAACCTTTAACCAAGGAATCTAATCCACGCAAAAATAAATAAATCTACAATACTAACCGTAGTGTACTCGAAGTAGTAGAGACAGTTGTCAGTCAAGATGAACCAACGACGCTTCCATGTCTTGTGTCGTCCACCTAAAATTAAAAACAATCAACATGAGCATTGGAAGAACATGGTAAAACTTTATTTGGACACTTCCACAAATGGATCAGTCGGGTTCAGTCCACGTATTTCTTCTAAAACACACAAGTTCACCATACTATTAATAAAACTTGATTTTCTTGGAGGTGCTGCTTCAAAAAAAGACAACAAAAAAACTACTGGAAAAACCAAGGAACATTAAGCTACGGAAATAGACTCAAAACGGAGAATGGGAGCATTTTGGAAAGCAGGAAAGACCAGAACTTTAACGTTTAATCGGGTCGCAGAAAAATGCTAGACGTTCAAACGATCACTTTCGAAGTTCTGATTGCTATGTTCCAATTGTCCAAGACATTGCTACCTACCTTATTGTACAATGAAGGACAGTACATTCTGAACATACAGATTGTAAACGGACTGACATGATTTTTCAACTTGTCTTCAAAGTACACAATGTACATTATAAGACAAGCTAAAACTCATCAGACAGAATAAATAAAAACTGCAATGGACTGTCTATGTATGTACACAAAACTCTAAATCTAATTAGTACAAACAGCCAATCACAGAAGAGCTCTGTCCCACAAAAGCTGCCATGCCAAGCCTCAACAGCCATGCTAGAGTACAGCCAAAAACTAGTTTTTGAACTTTCGTAATCACGGTAAAGTTTACGATGCAGGTACTGTATACCCATGTCATCATCTTTTATATTGCTGTAACATTTCTTACCATATAAAACATAAAAATCTTACAAGCTTGAGAATATTTTTCTGCTTCAAAATGTTTGATGACTCTAAAAGTAGTGAAGGTGTGCAAAACTGATGTTCATCGTCAGTGCTTTGTCAAGTTTGCTAAAAAAAAAGTCATACGTCGGAAAAGCAAAAAAAAAAAATTGTGCTACATTATTGTGGACAGCCTTTTAATTCAACTGTTGTTTGTGCTCCAACATGGTTGTTGAGTGCCATACTAGTACCTCAGAATGTAAACCACACTTTTAGATCTATTGAGTGAAAAAATACACATCAATTCACTGTGCATCTATTAGTACATGTATGTAAGTCATCACTACAGAACAAAAACCAGGGCTCAAAATAACACTTTGATACCTGCACAGTTAAATCTTATAATAAGGGATGTTTTGCTTCTATCTCTCTTTGTCCTGTATGTATACTTTCGACAATAACCAACTGTAGCCAAAGCATTTTTTTTAAACATTATTCTTGTTATCTTTTCAAAGCTCAGGTTAGGGACAAGTCATAATTGTAGCATTTGTAGTCATTTTGAGCCCTGATGTTCTTATCACCACTACACATGGTACATGTATAATGGACCATCCCTACATGGACAGTAAAAACAATAAGCCAGTTCAGAGTTTGAACTGCTCATGTAGCAGGTCAAAGATAAAGGCCCCTAATGCTCAAACCGTTCTTGTGCTTGACACATTTCGCACCTTGTCTAGATCTAGATGTGTTCTGCTGAGGGGCCTTCACCTTTGACATACTACCCACAATGCAACACACTGTGCATGCTCAGTTTAAACAGTGAACCAGCCTATTTCAATGTTATACAGTGACCAGAAAAAATCTCTACCACCCATATATTAAGTGAACAGGGGGAAAAAGTGAGGAGAGAGAGAATAAAAAACGAGCTTTCCAGAGGGAGTGAAGGTAGGAATCAGGAAGTAATGAGTGAGAGATGGCTGAATGAATGGTTAAATCACGGGAACATGTATTGAAGATGAATTTCACTTACTTGCTTTACGTCCAAATTACAGAACGTTTTATTTGAATGCAATGAAAACACACATGTAAAGAGAAGAAACATTTCAGTCAAAGCGCCCTCAACACTCTCCTCAAAAAAAAGGTTCCAACTGGAAAAACTATATAGACAAGAGGCCTTACTATAACTTCTATTACTTCCAATGTCCTAATGGCATCCACCTCTGAGGTGCTGCCAAAAAGAGGCGGAAATTTTCTGCAATCCAACATTTTTTGCATTTTGGGGGTTGATGTGAAAATCTGCACCCCCAAAAATATGCACTGATTATTGTTACAGTATCATTAATCACTTTATTGGCATGGTGAAAACCAATACAATCTGGCATAAAAATCCAAATAGATGGGGTACTTTTGGCCCCACCCCTGAGGGATTGCCAAAAATCCAATTTCTATTAAAAATGTGACCACCATGCCAAGGGGAAACACTGATATTTCTATGCAGCTTCTACAAAAACTAACAACAAACACACCATGTACAGCATCTGATCTAAAGCAAGATATACATGTACAATGCATAGAAGGGACAATGCTACACTACATACTACTCTACAGTACATGGTTGTCAGACATGCAGCGTAAGCTATGTACACAAGCCTTACAACATAACTAAGCAAGCAAACAAGCTCATCTTTCTAGATATTGGTCGTACGCCCTACGTGATATGACTGCGTTTTTTCTAAAATGGTTCATAACGTGCTATGGAATGGGATGATTGGGTAGGGAGGGGGGTTTGGTGCATTCGAATTCTATTACATTTGTAACATCAACAATTTTCAGAGCAGATTTCAAACTTTGTACTTGGAATATTTTCCTCCTTTTTGTGCAATGAAGTCTTGAAAAATAAACATAGTGTTTGCATTTTGATTCCTAAAAAAATAGGGCCAGTGGGTAAGGATTCTTTCTTTTTCCTTTTTTCCAGCTTTCAGCTGAAGTGACCTAACAGAAACAGTTTAGGTTGGAAAAAGATCTCTTCCTAGTTACCAAATGGACATTGGCAAAAAAAACAACTGAAAACGAAGTCTTGGAAAACGACTCTACAAAGTTTTCATCATTCAGATTGCAAAATTTTATGCCCTTTGTGGTCAGGGTTTTGCTAGGGTCAATTGAGTAACCTGAAATTCAACATTTTTTTGCAAACTGCAGGCCTTATTTGAAGGAATTTTTACTTTCAGGATCATGAGTTGGACAAAAAAATCTACCACACGTAAGTCTTCTGGGCATTGTCATTTCTGAAAACAGCAGAATTTTTGGGGGGCTGTAAGTGTAACATTTTAGAAAATTTTGTTCATTTACCGTAAATGTCAATACAACTTAAATTTCTTCCAGTTTCAACTGTCAACTTTCACCCCTTCCTGCAATATGGAACAGACCACTTTACAGAGAGGGGTGTACAGATAGACAAGGCACATAGTAAAGCTAAAGCAACACAGGTTAAGTAACAACAAAGTTTTGCATATTCTGTAGAACAAAAGTTCAGCAAAGCCACAGGTATAAGACAAACTTCGAAACTTTAAGAAACAACCCACCTTGTTTAAGGAGCCACCCTTCCTTGTCAGGATTAAAGAAGGTGTGGGTAAGATCATTACCATCATCATCTGGGATCTTGAAGGGCATCTTCTTAATACTCTCATACAAGTCCTGGAAGAAGAAAGATTTTAAGTTCTGGTGGCCAATGTAGAGTGTTCAACTTGAATTCCATAGGTTGTGAGTTTGATCCCCAGTTGAGTCATAGACTTTAAAAATGGTACATGCTGCTTTCTCTGCTCAGCACTCAGCATTTTGGAAAGAGTTTGGTAGTTGAACACATGCCATTGCCAAGGGACTAGCCAGCTGCTGTAATAATTGCACTAAGCTGTGCGGCCCAGGGCTATAGAAACAGAGATGGGCAAAGCCCTAAGTGCCAAACCATCTAGTGTGATAAGAACTTAAGATAACTAAACTTTAAACTAAAAATTTGGTAATAAAAGGTCATAAAAGAATTTGTGGGATCTTAGACCACAAACATAAATGAACATTTTACCACCATTAAGTAGGGTACCCCCCTTGCAGATTTAGTTGAAACTGCAAATAACATGCACGTAATGTTTCCAAAAATTGACAACCGTGAAATATGGCAAAGGCATTCACTCTCAAAGATTGAAAGAATGGAATTTTTTTTTTCCATTTTCCATGCCATTTAGTTCCAAAAGGGTACTTCAGTTCAAAGAAAGTTAAACTTTTGACAATCACAAATATGATTATAAGGTACAGAGCTACTATTGATAAACTCACAAAGCTCAGTCATACAGTAGACACATACTTGGACACTTTTCTATTGTGATTCCAATGTATGACTGAAGGATACACAAGTCATGTGAAACCTACTCTCATGTCCCTAATAAACGTACCGGGACGTTTATTTTTTTCAGCCTCACAATCCACCCGGTACGTTCTTATTTTGGACGGTACGTTTATTTTTTTTCCTTTGCTTAGCCAGGACCCTCAAAGAATTGAACTTTTGGGGGTTTCTGCCCATATTTCCGCGGTATTTTTGCTCAAAATTCCCTATTTTTCGGGCGAAACGGCGCGGATTTCCATGAACGTGTACGCGTACGCGGTACTCTTTGGTGATTTCGGTCGATCTCGCTATGGCGCTACGAAGTAAATGTTGTTCTTGGGGGAAAATAAAACACCACACTGACGTTTTGAAATACAATTTTTACATAAATAACTTTTAGTTTTAATTTAGTAGTTGTTTATAGTCTCTGTTTACATCGTAAACCAGCACCTTGCACGAGGAATTTCCGGTCTTGTGGTTCCATGCGCTTTCGGCAGCGAGGCGGAAGAGTGATTCGTTCACATAATAAATGCTGGACGTAAAAATAACAACTATAACTTCGTTTCCGTTGTGATATGAGTTTTGACGCCGCAAATTCTCCCAAACGACAGGAATTCGTCGGTTAAAACAGCAAGTTCATAATCACAACTTTCCTTTGTAGATGCATGTGCCATTATGCCGAGATGGTCACGTCGAAATAAAACTTTCTCTACGTAGGCTTATTTCTTTGACAAAAATCAACCTTAGTCTAGTTTTCACATAACTAACTTTCATTTAATAGATTTTAATCGTTTTTATACCGTAATCACTGTATTTTATGCTACACATCAGAAATCTTGTTGCGATATTTTACCTTGGTAAAAGTGGAGTCGTCCACTGACCCCTAGTGACCTTGTTTATGCTGCTGCGACGCCATGTTGGAGAATAACGCAAAGACGGAGATTTCCATATTTTTTGGCCAGCGGAATACGAAAATTGGGACAGCGTACATGCATTTCAAGAACCTAAAACATCAGATACATGAACGGACGGTCTATTTGTAAAATCTGCTCATGTAGCCTTCCAGTCTGCACAGAAATGACGATGTAGAGAAGGGTAGAAGTGCAAAGAGTCTGAGATGAGAAAAAAACGCCACGTGAATTCAACAACACTTCGCATAAATCACAATTTTGTATAATGTTTCCTTTCTTCAATGTCTCCTTCATAAAGACTCCAAGTTGAACCGACATTTTGCTGATGTAGTACAGAAAAAAAAGGGATTCCCTCGTGGATAATTTACTATTTAGCGCAGCGTAATGCGGCCGGCCACGCGGCCGTGACGGCAGTGATGGCATAGCGGCCGGACTGAAAATCGTCTGGCCGCGACCACATTCGACAGGTGACCGCTATAGTATTTCTTAATGCTTAGGTCAACGGGAAAAATCCAAGGGACCGACGAAAACTGACCGCATGGCCAGTTACGTGGCCCCTATACTCAGGTGACCCCTAAGGCAGGTTTCACAGCGAATTTTAACTTACCTTTTATTTAAAAATTGAGAAAACAATGTTCATGATTCAAACAAGATAACGTTATCTATAGTTCTTCAGCTCATCATTTATAGAACTAACTGATGTGGTTCTTAGGCATAAATGAATAAAAAGACCTACCTGCTTATCATCTCCTTTTCTTTGGACAGAAGTAGCATGGTCACAGTTAAATACATGTCAATTTGGTAATTTTCCGGGGGGTATGTTTATTCCGGGGGGTACGTTTATTAAATATTGACGATTTGTCCGGGGGGTATGTTTATTCCGGAGGGTATGTTTATTAGGGACATGAGAGTAATGGAAAACGTAGCTTATATCCATGACCAATTGCTACACCCACAGAAACACAAGGACCTGCTAGCCTGCTATGCTCCAAAGCAAACATTAGGAACCCTCTGACTAGGGAAAAAGGGGAAAATACAAAAATAATATACAGGGTTGGACAAGTCCACTAGCCCTATTGTCCCGGGCAAGTAAAAGTGCTGTTCTGGCAAGTGCATGGCCTACCTCACTTGCCCGATCGGGCAGGTAAGATTTTTCCATTGAGTGAGATTTTATACTTGTTACCTTCTACAGTCATGACATCAAGAAATGGTCAACATTGAAAAATAAAGGCAATGATAAGAATTCCATTGCTGGAAGTAACAAAGCATATAAAAGTGCCCGTCAGTTGAATTTTGGGCAAGTGAAAAGTTGGTTCGGGCAAATGAATTTTATATGTGCTTGCCCGGTAGGACAAGTGAATTTTGGAAAACTTGTCCAACCCTGATATACATCTTCTTCTGCTGGGTTTGTTTCTCTAGTCTTTCCCGAGTTTCGAGTATTGAACTGAGCTTTGCAAGTGTAAAGAATTAGAAGTTGCCACAAGCTGCCAATTGAATCAGAAGGCACAACCAATGGTATCCTTACAGTGAGCAGTTGTTCGGGCAGGTCTCCACCGTCGTTTATCCCACGGTTCATGGCGATGAAACGTTCCACGCTGGGCTTGTCCTTTACGCTGGGGTTGTGCAGACTCGTGTTCAACATGATGATCGCAAACGACAGAACGTAACACGTGTCTGGATAAAGAAAATATCAGAATTAACGGTTTGAATTTGAATTTTAATGGACAGTGCAGCACTATCATATGTTCAGTCCTAAATGCCCCGGGGGTGAGTGCCACACTTATGCTACATAACTTACAGATACATTTGATCACTACCAAAAGGTTGCCAACTTTCAAAGACAATATGACACTCACTAAACTCATGCAGACCCTACCCATGCATTGTCTATACGGTATATCCATACCTGTAGACACTTCCTTTAGTATTCGGAATAAATGACAAGCGCTAAGCACAGCAGGAGGCCGATTGTTGACATATGATATCAAAGAACACAAAAAAGATGTGTCTTTCTTAGCACTCCTGAAATTAGTATTGTAACGTAACTGAACTCAAGTCAGGCATTGTCAGGCACATGGGGAGTTTAGAAGAAGTTGTAGAGGACTCAATGCTTAATATATTGATGAGCATGTGGCTAATGGGTACTTGGTTGTATAATGTGGAGAAGTACGGATCCATTATTTCCTAGAATTAATAATTATCAGAAAATAACATTCCCCGCTGGTCTCTGGAGTAGAATTCCCCTTTAAAGGCTGCAAACCGTTCCAGACTAAAAAGAGGTAATGGAACACACACATGTAGAGTGGCTAAACCTGATGCAACACAACATACTACGTCTGAAAGTTCTACATTTGCAGTATGGTTTGTGACATTTCCCTCACCTGTAGTGTTGAAGACTCCCGGGTTCTGCTGACAGTACCTCTGTGCGAAGGCCTCCATCATACGGTCTATCTTCTGGGCCTCACCGGGCAGGCGGAAACTCCACAGGAACTGCCTATAGTCCGACAATATCAACGTTTTAATAATAATAAATCAGGCTATCAGGCTTTTACTAGGATTTTATTATAGGGAGCCAAATTTCTTGTGGTTTCTAATTTTCATACAACAAAATTTGCTCCCATCAGTAGCTAGAATCAGCCCCATGGACCCCAAATGACCCACCCACGTGCAACCGCTGCCATCTTTATTTTGAACATAAAATTGTATATCAGTCAAAACCTAAAGTCGAAAACCGATGACAACTCAATGTTGAAGATGATGCAGTCCCAATTGTCAGGTGGTCGCCTTGAAAGGGTCATGTACTGTTTAGTACATCAATGGGGAAAGTTTTCGAGACCGGTCGTAATGACCAGGTGGTCGGCTGGAAGAAGTGGTCAATTGGGCAGGTTTGACTGTACTAGGACAAACAAACACACAAACCGAAAACAATTTGACTCCATTTCCAGAGGTAACAAACCACATTTGTTCCTCTTACCTCAGAGCCTGTACAAGGATCATCCCCTCGAACTCCTGAAGTCCCACGAAGGCCTGGAGCACCTTCAAGTTCAGCTCATTCTTCTCACCAAGGTATTCTCCTATAGCCGTCTTATTCAGCCCCTCCCAGTGGTGAAGGAACTGGGCAATGTCTTCTGGGTCATCTTTGAGGAGACCGTTCTCTAGAAGGTACTGTATACCCTGTAGATGGAAAAGGAACCATGCAATGTACTGTAAGTGTAAACTGGTACTGGTGCAATGGCCAAGTGGGTAGAGTGTTCGCCTTGCATTCAGCAGGTCATGAGTTCGATCCTTGGCATACCAAAGACTTTAAGAAATTATTTACGTATGCGGTATTATCATTTTGCCTATATTTTGACAAATGACTATTAGAAGAAAGGAGGTTGAAGAAATGACAATGATATCACCAACCTTCTTGGGATCCATGTTGAACTTCTTCCTGCCGATGTTCATTTGTTTACTCTTCGAGTCCGCAGAGCTGGAAAGAAGATGAGACACATGTCAATAATAAATCATAATATTAATAACTGTTAATGCATTTAAGTTCACAGTGGTAAATAAATGTATTCAGGGTTTTTGCAAAGACCTCTTTGCTCTGAAAGACTGAAGTCCAATCCACTGCATTCTGATTCTTTCTCTCCCACCCCCTTGTCTAAGACTAGTAAGAGCTACATGTACATGGTATATATATATGAAGGTGTATATATGTTTTGAAGGCAACTGCTCTGTACATCTGTAGTTCCTTGTTGAATCTAGTAAGTCTAAGTAGTTTCAGATTGGCTGTCTGTCATATAGGTGCCATATATTGTACTGTATATGACTATAGCACTATCGTTAACACAAAACCACTACAAACATACCATTTTCTCCTACCATAAAATTACATCAAATAAAACCTTATGGTTATAATAAAAACATACGTGTTCACATCCATATACATGTATGTCCGTGAATGAGGCCCTCTTCTACTAGAACTGCTTGTTGTAATGCCCATTGCTACATAACAATTGAAACCAAATACACCTTCCTTTTATAAGACAACGTCTATTTTTTAAATCTGTACTGTACTCCATTCAAATTTTTTCCATCCAAAATATTTGTATTATAAAAAAGAAAACATGGTGTTACCAAAATATTAATGGCCACACAATAGAACCATGACATATAATTTCTGAACAAGACCAAAAAGGAATTCAAAATAGGAGTTATATGTTACATTGTAATTTGTATCTGCTTAAGTGGTATAGACAAGACAGGACTGAAAATTTTGGTGTTCTACTGTAACTGTTTAGTTTTTTGATTATGGATTCATGACATCAAAGTGCATCTTCAATACAGTTTTACCACAACAGCTGTGTTGTAAACAATGAAAGGATTATATGGCCATATATCTGGGTTACTGGGAAGCCACGCGCAGGGAAAAATGTTTACAAAACAAAAGAGAACGAGCTAGAGGTCGCTTACTTGTCATCAGGGTTGTCCATCTGTTCCATCTCTGCTGTAACATCTGCGATCTCATCTTTGAGCCGCTATAAAAATAGAAAACATGGGTTTAGTCAGTATAAAAATAACTTGAATAAGGTATACTTTCCTAGCCTGAGTATCATCCTCCATAGTGAACGATGGCTCAATACTTTTGCTTGCTAACCACGGAAGAGAAAGTATTGAGCCAGCGGTCACTTCTGAGGAATCAGTGAGGATGGTACTCAGGCTAATTTCATTTCAGTATTCAATTCATTTTACCTCCATGTTTTCTCCCAAAGGGGAAATAAATTGTATTAGCTAATGTGTTCTTTTTCTTCTTCTTCCTCTTCTTCTTGTGCTGTCCTGAACCAATCAGTGCTTAGGATTTAGACCTACCAATGACATCAGCAATTGGCTGTTCCAGCAAAAATATGAACAATTACATGTTTGAGATTTTATGATAGCAAATATGTAACTGGTAAACTAAAGGTTTTCAATAGAAAAAAACTGTACTGGTTCCATAAAACTTAAAATGTAAAGTTCTGAGAGGGAAATATCCAGCATTTTCTGGATAATGTTGCCATTCCTTTAAATTTTGCCTTTGAAATTACTCTGTTGACAAAAGGGGTATTAAGCAATGCTTTAGCTTTATTCAAGAATGTAAGAGAGTTAGTTGTAACACTGGATTATACATTCAGTCTACTCTGCTGCAGTACCAACCTGAATCTCCTGGAGGAGCTGCTTTTTCCTGCGCTGGATGTCAGCTAGCAGCTCCTTTTCCTCTGGTGTCAAATCTAAGAAGAAAATAATAGTCTTCTTACCAAGGCCTTTATTAGCAAATGCACATCATTGCATGACCAGATTTGATACCTATGTTTGTACAAATAATTATTAATATGATCAATAACATACTGTATCAGTATGTGCAAGGAGCATGCAATGTCAAGAGCAAAGTAAAACATACAGTACCATTCTACAATATATATAAAATAACATGTACATACAAAATAACTACTGAGTACTGAATAAAGTCAAAGTCAAATAACTACTTATCATTATGTTAATACTTGTTCCTACTACTCAGATACATGACTTTCAATCTAATTCTAAAACCCACTAGTTAAAACAACCAATGAGGTCATCCACAATTCTGATAGTTTGAAATGCCCAATACCTAGCATGACAATCATCTTTGAAATGACGGATCATTTTGAAACTTTGGCCCTAATGCCTTGTGCATTTGTACAATAAAGAAATTGTTCAAATAAAATATTTCAAAAAGTCCAGATTATGACACCCCAAACTTGCCTATTTTTTACAAATTATCATCTTCAAAACATACAGATTTCCTTTGTTGCCCTGTGCCCTACAAACGCATACAACAAGTCTACTACAACAAGTCAACAGAAGGAGACTGTTGTATTCCCCCATGGGACGTCCCATATTAGGGACTGTACAGGCACAGATGGTTTGTTGGGGGGGGGGGGGGGCGGTATGCTAGGAAGACTTAAAATCTTCACAAACCATTAAAATCAACGATCTACATAGGTCAAATTATTCATGAAAGCCCTTTAGTTATGATTCAGTTTCTTTTAAATTTCATAAATGTCTGCAGACTCTACAAATATCAAGTCAAAGAGACATCCCAATACTCTGGACACAAAATTCAGTGATTCGTCCCCAAACCATAACAAAAAGAAACAATAACGTTCACTTTTACGTAATCTCAGCCTAAAATATGATGCCAAAACAAATACAACATCATATTAATCCACAAATATTTCTGCACCTAACCTTTTTGAAACAAAGGGAGGGGTTTTTAAACCAGAATGACTCACAGTAAAAATATCTTCGCCATTTTCCGCACAGTTGCACACGCACAAACTTACCTACAACAGTCGACATTTTTACCACCATGCGATCAATCCAGGGGAAAAACAATCCACAGAAACGTTCACCGACTCTTCAACTCCCTATTGACTGATGCTATTGGGTCCAAAGGTCTCTGAATGCCGAGATTTTGAGAAAAAATTGTGCTGAATTTTGTCATTCACTTCCTCCTCGTTCTGACAGCCATCTTTGTTTGAAGAGGATGACGTCATACCAGAAATACGTTTGGGTCAAAGTTGAACAAATTTAGGGGGCGACATAACAATCAAACATATCGAATTTAAGGTAAAATGTAGCATATTTATGGTAAAATTACAAAGAAAAAAAGTTATGAAAGGTAAAGTATTGTTATCATTTCAATCGGAATTTTCAAAATGAAGCCAGGAAAATGCCATATCTATAACATTCTTAGTATTTTTTAGAAAGATGTGTATTGTCGCCCTCTATTGTTGAAACAGATCTAGATTGGTGGGAGGGGCAAGGAAGGGAGTCATCATGAAAAGTTGTCATTTTTGTCTGAATTTTCACGTATTGAACTCTTCTAATGGACATGTTATTGGGTTGACAAGTGTGTGATATCTGTGAGCGAAGATCTAGCTGATTTACAGGTAATTTAGATATATATACGCATTTAGTGTCTAAGTTGAAAAGAAGGATGAGATAGAGTTGTTAGTCTCCAAGGAGACCCTACGGTACGGTGCCTTAGACTAGAGATATCAAAGCTGGCAAAGAAGTATAGCCGGCCAAAGGGAGTCAAACAGGCACCGTAGCCGGCTATAGTCCTATTGCCAGCTTTGGTACTATCTCTTAGGCACCGTAGGGTCTGCTTAGAGACTAGAAGAGAGTCTGTTCGTTCTAGTGTCAGACTCACTGTAAAACAAACCCTATGGCCTATGTCATGTATGTGATATTTATCTAATACTTGTTTGCTCAGCAATTGCTGTACAAGTTGTTGCTTTGAGGTAATTGCTAGTTACAGCTGCAATTGATTTATAAGTTATTGATTTAAAGACATGTAATGTGTATTTAGAAAATTTCATTATGAATATGAAGATTCACTCAACATTGCAGTTTGATACGTCGATGTACTAGGTTAGACATCCAGGTAATAAGATACTAGTGTACACCAAAAAGTAGGTACTCAAGCAACTGGATATGGTTTTGGAAAGCTTCACATTTTGTAAATGTAAGCATGGGTATCCATCTGACTGAGTAGTTCCCTCCAATTTTATGTCTCTCCCCAAAAGACGGAGCAGCTCCAGCAAGGTTACTCTTCCCCGGAATCAAACCAGGGCCTCCCAGTCATCAATTTATTGGAATAAGAGGTCAGCCACAGAGATCAGTACACATGTGGGGCGTCAGGAATTCTAGGTCAAAGGTGAAGCGGCTGAAGCCCCAGAAAAAGAAAACAAAACCAGTCTTGACGTAGTTATGCAACTTTGACTCATAATACCATGAATTCCTGTCGCTGCACATTCTTTCTGATCTCTGTGACTGTGAGAGGGCTCATTGTTAACTGTGAAGCTGTTACCGCTTGAGCTACAGGGACATCCTGTATGCTGCAGTAAAGTTGATTTTTTTTCTTCGCTCCTGTTACAGATTTGACTCCTTAGAGCCGGACTGAGGGTGCACGTGCCAACATGGCAGCTGTGTGGCAGCAGATCTTGGCGCAGGACGCCCGCTATAACGCCTACAGGCTACCAGGCAGCCCGCAGTTCCGTAAGTTACCGTGCTGTTTAGAGGCTTTTAGTCAGGCATGTGTCATGGCATCATTTGGTGTCCAGACACTGTCCAGACGCCCTTACACTGGGGAGCAGATCTTCTGACAAGCATAAAACTCTGATTGACCAGGGATACCACTAGGTCATTTGAGGTCACAGTCTTTGACTGTCACCTCTCTGCCACAACTTTACCCCTCAATGTAGCTTTAGAATGTACCATTTTACTAGTAACTTAAAATTCTCAAAACTCTGGACCATGGAAGGTGGATACCCCCAGACCCCCTGCTAGTACAATAGCACCTATATCACTTACCGTGACTCACCAAGAAATTTGGACCCCTTTGATAAAGTCCTAGCTAAAAAGGCTGTTTAACTAACTCTACAGGCTCTACAGGAGGGTCACCATGGGGAAATCTGGCCAACTCTTAGTAGTAAATTTACGAGTGCCGGTAACTAATTGGTATTAAGCTTAAGGATAAATGCAGAAAGGCCAATTTTTTTTTCTCTTTTAGGTACCCAGTACATACGTCGCAGAAGTCAGCTGCTGAGAGAAAATGCAAAAGTCGATGTAAGTTGTAAATGATTTGATTAAAGCAGAATTATTATACATGTATAATACATGTACCTGTACACTGGCTATATAGCTTATTATTAGTGACTTGCTGGTTGCTGTGCATATGAAATGTCAGGTTGTGTTTTTGCATTGACATTATACTGTTGTCAACAATAAGTTTTCTACTAAATTCTAGATTTTATTGTCTTGACTTTCAGAATCGATACATCAAATAATATTACTAGTATTAGATTCACACAATCACTTAATAAAATTATAACATGCAGATCTCTATTTTGTGATTATTAGAGAAGTACCTGTAGTCATGTAGATATTTATTATTAAAATGAACATATTTGTCTTGATTTCTAGCATGACCCAATAATAAGAAAACAGTATCTAAAAGTACGTGGACAGATACTGGGCCAGCGATATGGGACGTCTTTGTCCGAACAAGGGTAGGTTCAATCTACATTCTTTTATAGTAAAAAAAGTGAGTATTGTATACAGACTAAATGTACATACATGTATGTTCACACCCAATACAAGTACTAAGTATCTATCACATTGCATATATTAAGTGTTACATATTAATTTTATTGATCTTGAGGTGTCCTTTTAGGATATGAAATTACTAAGTATGAAACAATATCATCAATTATGTAATTGTACTGGCAAATAGATTGATGTATCAATCATGAAATTTCAAATACAAATTGTATTTTGTATATTTAATTTAGATATTTACATTCCCATACTACTACGTAAGTACTGTATTTTCTGTATGTTGTGTGCGCATTTCTCGGAACACAAAGTTTTACGTCCATAGCTGCAAATATTTTGTTCAACAATACTTTACCTGTTGTATCAACACCTGTGTTAAACCCAAAACTTGTCAACAACATAGCATGACATCTCTTTGACCTTTCTGCATTGTTGTTACATGTAGGTTACACTACCCAAGGCTAGTTGCCACATTAGCATATCCTACAATGCACATTACCACACTGCAGGGCAAAAATAGAAAAACCTGTTTAGTTTGAGGCCACAGGGACAGTTTTGGCAGTCTTTTTCTCTAAATTCTGTTGTCTTAAATACTGGTAACCATGTTAATGTTGTAAAATGTTGTAAGTTGAAACAGTGAGTTTTTGATAGAATTTTGAGATGTTAAATGAAAGGTTTGCTGTTTTCACATATATCAACAGTAGCCAACGGAGTCGTAGCGCCAGCAAATGCAGCAGCCGACTGACTTTAGATCGAGAGGTAGGCATGACTGTTGTTGTTGTTGTTTATAAATTAAGTACTGTAGAGTTTGCCTCTGGTATTCTTTGGCTTAGCAACATAATCACCATTTGGAGGGAGGGGAGGGGGGGATGTTACAAAATACACCCAGACAGCTATGCATGAATGTTTAGTTAAGCTTAAACGTATGGCTTGTACAATGGAAAATAACTGTAAGAACATGAAATTCAATGTAATAATAAGTCCTACAGTGTAATAAGCTAGTTCAGAGTTTGAAAAATGCATGTGTGAGGCAGGTCAAAGGTAAATGTGTATTTTGTTTATGTCTCTGTAAATTTGTGCCACTTTGACATGGGATCCCTTGGCTGAAAGTATACAGCATACAAGGCAGATTGTGGCAAATTTGTGTTTGTTTACTTGTTTATTGTTTTGGTCCACAGGAGGGAGACTTTCGCGGCCACCGGCGCTACCACAGCTCGGGTTCGGGCAAGTTCTCGCTCCCGTCCCCCACAGAGGATGGTCTGGTGCCAACACGTGCTGCGGAAGCTAGCAGGTATGACTAACTACAAGCAGAAGTAGAATGGTCTCTCTTTTCAGTTAACCAAAACTTAAGATTTGATCTGATCAAATCTTATGTTTTGGTTAACTGAAAAGAGAGACCATTCATCAGTAAGGTGAAGTTTTAATTTTTGAGGCCGTTAAAGGGGTGGTATAGGATATGCATCCACTGTGTCTAGGATATGCATGGTATTGGAAGGCAGAACCTATCCCTCTCCTGCTCCTTTTACTGTCTGGTACCCATTTTTACACTTGAGTTAAGCTAGGAAAGTCATGTAAAGTGAATTTTCCAAAGGACACAAGATCTAGGCAGGAATACCAGAAATCATACCCTGTAACCTCTTGATCTCAGGTAGCCATTATGATAGCACTTGCCAATACGACGGCTCGATAGAGGGTGCCCTGTAGTTGAGAATCGTTACATGACATTGCTATGTCTGCTACTACATTTTATATGTTGGTGTCCATATTTGCATCATTTTCAGTGTATCATATACATGTAGGTCATCAAGCATTTCAAAATATTGGAAGAAATGTTTCAGACCCTCACAAGTAGTTACTATCCAATTTTTACAGTACTCTCATGTCCCTAATAAACGTACCGGGACGTTTATTTTTTTCAGCCTCACAATCCACCCGGTACGTTCTTATTTTGGACGGTACGTTTATTTTTTTCTGAAAATTGGGGCTTTGCTAAGCCAGAACCCTCAAAGAATTGAAGTTTTTGGGGTTTCTGCCCATATTTCCGCGGTATTTTTGCTCAAAATTCACTATTTGTCGGGCGAAACAGCGCGGATTTCCCCGCGTTTTGACCCGCGTACGCGGTACACTTTCAGTGATTTCGTTCCATCTCGCTATGACGCTACGAAGTAAATGTTGTTCTTGGGGGAAAATAAGACACCGCACTGACGTTTTGAAATACAATTTTTACATAAATAACTTCTAGTTTTAATTTAGTAGTAGTTTACAGTCTCTGTTTACATCGTAAACCAGCACCTTGCACGATGAATTTCCGGTCTTGTGGTTCCATGCTCTTTCGTCAGCGAGGCGGAAGAGTGATTCGTTCACATAATAAATACTGGACGTAAAAATAACAACTATAAGTTCGTTTCCCTTGTGATATGAGTTTGACGCAGCATATTCTCCAAAACGGCAGGAATTCGTCGGTAAAAACAGCAAGTTCATAATCATTTCTAAGCTTCAAACCGCCACAAACACTTTCCTCTGTAGATGCATGTGCCATTATGCCGAGAAGGTCACGTCGAAATAAACTTTCTGTACGTAGGCTTATTTCTCCGACAAAAATCAACCTTAGTCTAGTTTTCACATAAAAAAGTTTCATGTAATAGATTTTAATCGTTTTTATACCGTAATCACTGTATTTCATGCTACACATGAGAATTCTTTTTGCGACATTTTACCTTGGAAAAATGGAGTCGCCCACTGACCCCTAGTGACCTTGTTCATCTGCTGCTGACGCCATCTTGGAAAATTACCGGAGACGGAGATTTCCATTTTTGGCCCGCGGAATACGAAAATTGGGACAGCTTACATGCATTTCAAGAACCTAAAACATCAGATACATGAACGGACGGTCTATTTGTAAAATCTGTCCATATGGTCTTCCAGTTTGCACAGATATGACGATGTAGAGTGCAAAGAGTCTGAGACGAGAAAAAACGCCGCGTTATTCAACACCACTTTGGTGGAAAAACTTCGCATAAAATCACATAATTTTGTATAATGTTTCTTTATTCAACGTTTCCTTCGTAAATCGTCTAATTTGAGCCTACATTTTGCTGATGTAGTGCAGAAATTGAAAAAAGTGAACCCCGCCAGTCGCGCCGCGCCGGTGACCGCTATCGGCAGTGTTGGCATAGCGGCCGGACTGAAAATCGTCTGGCCGCGACCGCATTCGACAGGTGACCGCTATAGACTATTTCTAATGATTAGGTAAAAAATCCAATGGACCGACGAAAACTGACCGAAATGGCCAAGTGGCCCCTATACTCAGGTTACTCATAAGGCAGGTTTCACTGTACCTTTTATTACAAAATGGAGAAAATATCATAATTCGAACAAGATATCTGTTATAGTTCTTCAGCTCATTGTTTATACAACTGATGTGGTTCTTAGGCATAAATAAATAAAAAGAACCTACCTGCTTATCATCTTCTTTTCTTTGGACAGAAGTAGTATGGACACAGTTAACTACTTGTCAATTTGGTAATTTTCCGGGGGGTATGTTTATTCCGGGGGGTATGTTTATTACATATTGAGGATTTGTCCGGGGGGTATGTTTATTCCGGAAGGTATGTTTATTAGGGACATGAGAGTAGCTGAAACAGAAAATTGCTGTGTAAGGTTGGACAACAATCCACTGAAATGCAAATAGGGAAACTAACCTAAACACATTATAAACTCACCCTCAACTAAGGAGAAAGAGCCATGATGATGAAAGGGGGAAAATGAAGGACATTAAAAACTTTCTTCCGTCTTACCAACAGAGCCATGGTTGGAGACAAGACACTGGATGAAAACTATGCCTTTGCAGGGATGCACCACATTTTTGATCAACATTCTGAAGCAGGTATAGTTATCTTTGTTTGTTTTACATAACTTTGCAAAACTGCTTTTTGGTGTAACACACCAGTTTTTTGTTGTTGTTCAGTGTTGTAAGTGCTACTGCACAAGGCAAAGTCTAGACTGCAAAGCCGTAGACTCAAGATTGTGCCATACTGTTTTCAATAAGCGTGATCTAGATTGTGCAGCTCTCCTCAAACAAGGGACTAAATTTCTATATTTAACATCCTATCCAAAAGCTATAAGTTCTCATTTTTACCTTATTTGAGAGAAGAAATGGCTTGCAGTGACTTTTCCAAAAAAACAGTGTAACATATTTCAAAATACAGACTATTAAGTTTATGAAGTGTTTTTTGTTTTCTTGTAGTTATGGCGGTGAAGTTCGCCAATGATGACAAAGCTCGCCTGGCCTGTTGCTCGCTGGACGGCACACTGTCGGTGTGTCAGGTCATCCCAGAACCTGCCACAGTTCTGTGTGTGCTTAAAGGGCACACTTCAGGGGTAACAGGTGGGAATATACAATTTCATTGCTAAAAAAAGAAGAGATTGACGATCTGATACCTCCATGTTTTAATTTACAATGATATTGTGAGTTTATTGTTTTATTCATTTTTGTGCATTTTTTGCTGATTCTGTCCTATGCATTTCCCCACTAGCTCCTACATGTATAAGGCAACAGGCATGCATGTAACTGGAAAGCAGGAAATGAAATAACCTTTTCTAGGACCTTTGACCTAACTTCCTTTGAGTTTCTCCAATGGTGCCTAGTATGTACATTGTATTTTGGGACCATATCACTTCTATTTCCTGTCAGTCTGAAGTTACCCTTCACTTTTCGTCACTCTGCTGTATTCAAATTAGAACAGACACACAAGCAAACAAATAATCAAAACAAAAGCAAAACCTCCAAACAGGGAGATAAAAATCATGATGTGCAGTTAGAAGAGCTCACAGTCTTACAAGATGTTGGGGAGGGGGGCACCAGGAGAAATGTAATATCCTAAACAAGAAAGCTTCTGAAAAAAGCTGGCCGGTACGTATTTTGGAAAAAGCCTGGATGTTAAACAAAATCACATGAAAAAAAAGAGTTTTTAAACATCGATTACTGAATCAGTCTGTCTTCTATTAAAAAAACATTACATGAGATTTGTCTAAGAAAGAAAAAAAATTGTTACAAGTGAGGTTCGAACCCATGATCCACGGCTGCAAAAGCAAATCGCTATATCCACCTAGCGCGTAGACCGCTTGGCCACGCGAAATACATTGCATAATCGTGTGTATAGAAGGGCTATAAGAAGAGTTTGGTTAAATTGACCGATCCATGCATCCATGCAAACCAAACAGTTGACGGTTGAACGAACGGCTTCTCTTGCCTCTAAGCCGGTGCAAAAATAAATGAAGCATCCTAAAGGCTGCAATGTGTTGTTTCCCAACAGATTTCTCCTGGTCGCTGTCCAACGATGTTATCGTGTCGTGTTCCCTGGACGGAACAGTGCGGCTGTGGCAGGTTCCGACCGGCACGTGCCTGCGTGTGGTCGGGGACTGCGATGGCGCGGAGATCATGTCATGTGCATTCCAACCTGTCAATAACAACATGATTGTTGTATCCTTTGTAGAACAATGTTCTGTGTGTCTTGCACATTGTACATGCACATTGTACACTTGATGTATACTACAACAACTGTAGAATGATGTATGGTATGTAAGGTTATGGATGTATGGATGGATGGATGGATACATGTTGATGCATGCATGGATGTGAGGGATTGAGGGATGATCATGAATGGATGGAAAGGAAGGAGGGAGGGAGGGAAGGAGTGATGGGATGGATGGATGGATGAGATGATGGATGGATGGGGATCGAAAGATGGAAGGAGGGAGGGATGGACTGATGGATATGGATGAAAGGAATAAATGATTTGCTGTGTTTTTGTAACATTCAAGTAAAACGTTTCTTAGTAAAGATGAACATATTTCTATTTACGGTTTGTTGTAAGACTGTATTCATTGGCTTAAGGAACTCATTATTGCAACTTGATAAGATTTTGGGTTTGAAACAAAAACATTGTACCTTAATTTTCACCCCAGACTGGAAACAAGAAGGGTTTCGTCCATGTTCTAAACTTCTCCACTGGAAAGTATGTGAAAGGAGGCAGCAGTAAGGCTTCAGGGTCCGTCCTCACTACAACATTTGACTCTGGAGGAAAAACTCTGTGGATCGGGGATGAAAATGTATGTTCTAAATCTTTGTATAACCTTCATTAATAACTATCTTGTGTGGCACCAATTGGCTGAGCAGCCTAGCTGAAGTAAATGGACACATGATGAAAAAATCATGGGTTTGATTTGTGGCATTCCAGGCTAAATGTTGTGTTATGGGGAATAGCACTTTACTTAAATTGCTCCGCCCATTCCCAAATGTAGAAATGGGTACCTGACTTCGAATTCAGTTGGGTAGGCAAAATACAGTGGAAGGAGAGGGATGGGCCTTGCCTTCCAATACTGTGCCCTAGATTAAGCTGATAATGTTACCAACTGCCCTTAAGGCCTAAAAAGGGTTTTGGCACTACCTTTGAATTTACCTTTCATAACAAAATATCTATTGATACATAATCATGTGTATTCAATATTGTGCTTACATGTACGTACTATGAACCCCACAGGGTTGTGTCTACTCTTTCGCGTTTGACGTGGGGACTGGAAAACTGTCCCGTGCCCAGCGGTTGGTCGTGTGCGAGGGTCACCCCATCACTTGTATTTCCGCTCGCTCGTGGATGAGCCGTGAAGCACGGGATCCCTCGCTACTCATCAACTGTGGGGCAAACGCCCTCTGTCTGTACAGGTATGTATTGCAGCATATGCTTTGCACTTAATTTCAAGAACAATCATATATCAAACTTTTTTTCATTAATTGCTTGCTATTTTTACAGCCACATTTCTTATGAACGCTGTGACTAAATTACCAAGGCCTCTTGGGATTTTTAACATAATTGTCATAAACTTCTTATCCAATTTTGGAGAGCATTTGATCAACGCACTGTAGTTAAAAGAGACATCTTTTAGTGAAGATGTCTGATTCTCTTCATTCACATACTTTTTTTTAATTTGCCTTTTTCAGATAGCTAATCAATTAAAGGCTGATAATGTTTTTCTTAACCCTTTAATCAAATCAAAATCTTTCAGCACCAATCAAAATGAAATCCAATTCGTTAATTCATCATCATCCTCGACACATCTTTAATTCAGTTATTCCAACAACCAATCCTTAATCACATAATTCAAAGTTCATGTCAACAGAAATGACTTCTCATATAAATCAAATGAAATTCAATTCAATCACAGCTAACATATGGCATTTATATTGAACACTATGTTTATATTAAAATGTAA
>NC_049991.1:6037957-6041617 GCF_000003815.2 Branchiostoma floridae | reverse complement strand
AGACAAGTCAATCACAATCTATTCCTTTTATTATAATATACAAAATTGTACCTTTGTCCTGATTTATATCGGTGTTATTTTGTGTAACCTTTAATTTTTCTCATACAGGGTGTCAGGTGTTGAGGGCAGTTTGCAGCTGAAGCGAAAGTTTCCCATCAAACAGCGTAACCTGCGGATACGGAGTGGCTTCTGTCCTCTCATGTCATTCAGACAGGGCGCCTGTGTTGGTGTGTATAACGTTGATACACTTTCTAAGATGTATTCTTCTTCTTGCCTCTTCATCTAAACAAGATGTAAAAAATGTAAAACAGGCACATAAACTAACCAGTCATGTACCTCAGGTGTATTGCCATCATCCTGGCATAACGGTAGGGTGTTTGGCGGGGCAAATCCTTGAGGTTGTACAGTAGGTTCATGTCTTCTGACATGCCCCGTACCGCGTTGACATTTTGCTCTTGAGAAAGACATAACTTTCCTCTCTTCACTCGGTAAAATAAGAACTGCAAGTTAAGTATAGACATCCTTCAGATGGGCTGATAGGTTTAGGTCCCTTGTTAGCATAACGAAAGAAACACAGTCACGTTGAGCACATGCATAACGCTTTATGTTGTTTGAATTTTGGCTCTTTTTAATAACAGGATCTACAAGTTTAAAGCCCTATCCGAGGGGTATCCATAACTAAAGCTAGGTACTCTTTTTCACCAAGGGCACAGTCAACATATCTGGGAGAATATCAGGGGGATCAAAAACCCAGGACCTCTGCGCTTTGAGTCAAACACCTACTGTTATGCTATGCGAGGCCACAAATTTTAACTTGTTTTGCTTTCTTTGTTCCCTTTAGTAAGTGGAAGTGAGGACATGTCCGTGTACTTCTTTGATGTGGAGCGATCGAACAAACCAGTAGTAAACAAACTCCAGGGTCACTCTGCACCGGTGATAGACGTGAGCTTCAACTACGACGAGAGTCTTCTAGCTTCTGCAGATTCTGAGGTAAGTCACAATTTAAATTGAACATGCAGGAGGTCAAAGTTAAAAGCCCCTAACTCATAAACAATTCTTGTAAGACCTCTTTGTGAGACACCTCTTGACACCCCTGGACAAAAGTTAGCTTTCTCACTGTAAGCGTAGTGTAGAAATCTTTCAGAAGATTACAGAATTAGAACTGTTTAAACATCCAATGATGGCAGTTATATCTATTTAACAGAGATTTGTTTTAGGATTTTCTTTGGTCAAAAAGGACTCATATGAACTTTTCCTTTTTTCCTAACAGGGAATGGTGATAGTCTGGAAGCGGGAGCAGCGGTCTTAGCAGTGGCTTTATTCGGCACATAATGCATACATGTATATGCATAATGTATAATGTATATATATATATTGAAAATTAGGTCCCAATGTTAAAACTATCAGTAAACTAAATTCACTCATCGTAGTTGTCAACAGAAAAGCTCGGTCCCCTTCTGCAGCTCATTTGTGCACATGTGGGATCAGCAATGGAACAAATTTGTATAGGAAGTTTATAGCGCCCCATGTCCCGGTTAAGAGAAGGTTGGTGCACCCTGATGTACAATGTAGATGGCCTACTTTACCCCTTTCAGAAAGTAATGTGATATTGAATCATGTGTACAGAAACTGATGATGTCACGACTCCCACTTAACTATTTAATGTTGAATGTTTTGAGTTGAACAAAAGGGCAGTGAGTATTTAAGATTGTGTTTTACTTTTTGATGATAAGCATTGATTTTCTTTTTAATATGAACACCATTAATTGTGTAATATATAAAATTTTGCAGTACCTAATTGTAAACTAGTATATCTAGTTTTAATGTTTTTCCCATTTCAATGCTAAATGTTCCTAGCCTGGGTACAATCTTGGTAGTAATATCGTAGTTCACTCTCAGACATTTATTATAATGCTGCGTTATATGCAGTCACTTCTCTGCTATTCTGTCAGGGAACTTCTGCGTCCCTATGACGTGACATATTCGATTCTTTTCAAAATTTTGAATGAGGCACTGATTCGTCTTGAAATGAATAACTGATTGTCATATTTGAACAGGACGTGTGTAGGAACACCAGTTCGAACAAGCACACAAGAATCCATTTCTCGTCTCCATGACAATAACTGACGTCAACACCAGGTGGCAATTGTGAACATGGGAGCAAACTACAGGTACTACCCAGATGGTACCCAGGCTAAGATGCTCCATATTGCTTCAAATATTTCAATGCTTTCCAATATGACATCATGGACCAAAGTAGAAATGTGTAATTTGTGTATGTACTAAAAGAAAGATAATCATATGATGTGATTATGTAAACGTGAATTTTCCTTAAAAGATATAGCTAAACTGTCGTCAAAAAAAGGATGTGCAATAATCTTTATAATGTGTATCTGTTTTGGATTTCTTTTTTGCTACTTAGAATTTTGTTTGACAAAATAATGTGTTGAATGAATGAATTTTATTAACGTGTCATGCGTTAAGACGCCCGGCCCACGTGGGCTTATAAGACACATACAACATCAACTGACTGGGTTATTTGCAGGTTGTTTGGCCTATAACCCACAAATGCTGGGTTCTAATTTGTCGGTATGACTCCAATGTTTTGTTCTGGAAACGCCACCTTTTAAATGAAGCACTATGTAATGGATGAAGTACAATGTAATGGCAACAAAAGCAATCAATTCAAAGTCTATTCTAAAGTCTATGCCTTCAGGCATACATGTATACGAGCGATCGCGACGATGTCATGGTGACGCAGTGGTAGACAAAAAGCAGGTGTTTCGCAAACTATTGATTAACATATTGACCAGCATTTTGATCTGCTGATTTAAATATGAATTTTTTAATCCAATCTACTGACGTCCTGGTAGGCGCCAGTCGTCGAATACCCCGGATATAAACAACAACAGCGATCGCTCGTATTGAATCCGGTGTAAATGGTGTATTGACATTATGTACAAGTTCGCTTACTATATTTAAGAACCCATCACACTTATATAAAAGGCCCCTCCCAACATGAGTGGTTAGACAAACTATCAACTTGACTTTAGAAAAGTCAATTTCTGCAGACATAGATTGGACATTGGAGAAATAAACATTGAGGACTCGTAGTCTGGCCTCCTAATTTTTCAAAGCTGCAGTGGAGACACCAGCATTGACCTGTTGTTGTTATGCGGTAACAGCAAAATTTGCCGGTCAAAAATGCAGCTGGGATTGAGACGGTCAGAGGGTCAAGATTTTAAATTTTTACATGGTTCACGGTGAGGGGGTATGTTGGGGGTGGGGTTGTGTGTTGTCCCCTCCCGCATGTAGAAATATCATACAGCCTTGACTATATCAGCAAAACCTGCATATAAAAATGCTGAAAATGGCATTTCAGGGGGTATGGATTTCGCTATCTGGTACAAGTATAAATGAAAATATATTAAGAGTCTAGACGGACGTAAAAATTGATCAAATGGCCTGCATCGGGGTCACTCGAAAGCCATTTAGTAGGGCGCAAAATATCATGTAGCAGCTTCACCGGCTTGCATTTTATATTCAGTGACTTCAGTAGCATATTTACTGTTTCTACATTAAGATCATAGGATATTGAGGTGTTTAAGACAATTTTAAAAGCCTCTATAACGATGTTTTCTTGTTGATGTACATGGGCGG
>NC_049991.1:6000616-6036993 GCF_000003815.2 Branchiostoma floridae | reverse complement strand
TACACACCTTGCAGAAAAATGGTTCGAAAAGTTCAAATATGTTTTGCTGCAAGCGTCGCACAACTTTGTTACATTTGTTGATATAAAAGGTTGATTGACTGAATCTCTCTAATATCTACTTTTCAGCTGATAGCGAGTATGCTGTACTGGGGAGTAAGGAGGCAACCCGATGTTCAGCTGAACAACATACCGTTTCTTGAAGAAATGTCCCCAGACATCCATGATACCTTGAATCACTTACAACAACACCCTCCCTCTCCTGCCCCTGAACCACCCATGATAGTAATTTTGTAAGCGGTAAGTTGCAAAACTATATACGTTCCCTTTAAACTGAACAAAAAAGCACGTTTGATAAATACGTTTAATGTGTCCCTGAACCAGCTAGACATCCCATATCTTTCCTGAAAGCTCATGGTAGCAATCTGTGAAACCTTTCTTATTAATCCGATTCACTTGAACTGCAAAGATTCGGTACGAATTTTCTGAGTGAAATGAAAATTGCATGAACTATTAATAGAATTAAACATAATAAACAATTCAGTAAAATTTGACAAATTTAGCAAAATATATAGCGTCAACACCAAAATAATAGATACACCTGCTGATGAATTAATCATGTTAAGCAGTTTCTATGATCTGTTGTCACTATAGGCAGTATCATATGAGTGTACATTAGGTACGTGGCATACTAGCCTGTACGTTCTCACGAAATCTGGACCATCACAACTTTATTTTTATTTTTAAGGTAAGCACCTTGCGGATTCCAAGGCCAGCAATGCGCAAGTGCATCCTGGAGATGGTGCGAGACATCAAGTTTTTCGTTCAAGGTCGGCTCGGGCCAGGAGCAAAGTCACTCCTTTGCACTACTGTTAGTTTTGCTGAGCTTCGATGTCAGAATATGTTTCTATCTTGTTGGGGCATAAGTGTTCCTCTGAATAAGAAGTTTGGAAAATATGATTACATCGAGGAAGCATGTAAGTTAAAGTTTCACCCCTTGGTTGGGATCAATGTTTCTTTGAACCCAGATACGGAGTGGAACTATACGCGACATGCAATACCGGCTACGCCAATACCACCGATATGCATGTCTTCATTCCAGTTTGTATCTAGCGGTACAAGGCCTCCTACAGGCAGTGAACCATGCCATGATGTGAAATATGTTTGGAAAGTTAGCCCATGTAGACACTGTGAGGAGCTTTATCCACCATTTGATGAACCAAATGGATTTGTCCAGTACGAACTTGGTCCGCCAGATAATCAATACCCAGAGCCACCTTGGCCAATCGGAAACTGTGCAGAAAATGCAGCTTTCAGCAAAATGTTCTATGGATTAAAGCTCCTTTGCCATGTCCAAAGGTGTGCAGAAACTGAAGACTTGTTAAATAAACTTGGCGAAACCCCAAGGGACTATGTACAATACCTATGATAGCCCACAATGAGTATATGAAAGTACAATTCTGGTAGCTATATGAGTTACACTTTATTTGTAGTATAGAAAGCATGATCATGAAATGATTGTCTTAAGTGTAGGAACACCATCTGAAAGCATCAGAAGTATCACTTTTATCTGAATGTACATGTCATACCTGCACTGGATATTACTTTTGATTGCAAAAAGGAATGTAGACATTCTGCCAAGTGTGTATCCCTTCCTGTTTACATAGAGATTCTTTTACATTTTTATGTATTTTGTCTACTTTTATTCTAGAAATCATACTTGCTTGGTGATGTATGCTGATGCACTGTCTTGCATATATAATATCAAAGTTAATTACCTTGTTCCACCATTAGCTATAGGCATAAAAATTATGTAATTTGCTTGAAATACAAAGCATCGGTATCGTTACGTTACGTTGTGTATGATTACTCTAAAGACTACAGTACTACTGCACTGGTGTTAACTTAATTATCACACAGAACATTTTATGATGATTGTTAATTTCAAATGACACAAATGACTGACATTTACATGTTGTAACAATAAACGTTCTCTCTATCTCATGTGCATACGCGAACATCAAATATGATATGTAATATGTAGTTGAATACTAGTTATAGTCATCGCTACAGTCCATCAGGTTATATGCTGTATGTTGTCTTGCTATCAGTCACTTGATAAGTATACAAGCACCGCTGTAGTTAGCGGTCGACCTCGGACTGAGAATTTAAGCATGACCCATTATCTAGACACAATTTTAAAATATCAAATTGCGTGTAAAATATACAAGTGTTGATAATAAAACAAAGCAAACCAAAAAGTGCCTGGATCTTCAACATTTGACAAAGATAACCATTATCCCCCCCCCCCCCCCCCATCTAAGGAAAATTGAGTATACTACTTAATTACTTCATATTCATCCATTGTCCATATATTTTTCAAAAATTATCAGCTAGAATCAAGTTTCGTCAAAATCAACAGCCCCAATTGGGCTAAGCATCACATTCAGGGGGGCTTACCCTAGAATAAACCAAATTAAATCAACGGAATCTAATGGGGGTCTCCAATGGAGGGGGTTCATAATGGGGAAGCCCCCCCCCCCCCCCCCCCTTTGGAAAGGATTAATATAGGGCGGAAAGGGGCATTTTATGGGAGGCCTCCGCGGGCCCCACAATTTTGGCCGGGTTCCAAAAAAAAAATTCAAAAAGGGGGCCTGGGGGGGGTTTTTTGGCAAAAGGGGACTGTATATAGAAATGGAACTTGGGAGGGAACCTTGGTTGGGGGTGGGGAAATTTGTAAAAGTGGCACCAATATGGAAGCCATGTGGTTCCCAACATGGTTCGTGATACCAGTCTACCTTCCTAGTGTCACTTTTTACTACACTAATTCCCTTTTTGAATACAGGAATGAATGCCCTGTTGCTTTTGATGTCATATTTTGTCATTTCAATTCTTGTTACTACGTTCATGGTGTCTACTTTGAAAATTTACCATGATGATCTTCTTTTTTTCACCCATCTTGTTTTTAATCAGCCCTATTTCATTAATTTTGCAGTCTGCAGTCATCCATAAAATTTACACGCTGTGGCCTTACGACTTTTTTTAAATCCAGGACCGTTCCCTGAGAGGGTAGACATGCACCTCAGGTTGTTAATAATATCAATCCACTTTCACTACGGTACCATTATCAGGCTTCCTATGTGCAACTTTTTATCATCTGGAAAGATGGAAGGATGCCTACTACTACTATGTGCAACTCCCTAACGCTGGCCTCTCACTTTACAAAGTGCATCATAAATACTCGTCCGGTTTGTGGACTTTGTTTCCAAGTCATTGTGTTGGTGGAGAACGCTGACACTGATCAAAGTCGGTCAAAATGAGTCACATACCAGCACTGGGTGTAAATGTTTGTGAACCTTGATTTTTTTTTAAATAAAGGGACTGCCTCATAACTTCATTGCGAGTCCTTCTCGAATTCGGGACCACCTTAAGAAATAGCAGGTGACCACTTTGCCTTGTTGGACAGTTTAGGATTTGGGACAGAACAGATCAAATATCAGTACACACCAACTTAAGTTTTTCACTGTGGGATATTGCATCAATTGATTAGGTCATAAGGAAACGTCCACCTGACTTGAAGACTAGATGGGAATAAAAGTGCCGAAAGGCGTTTGGATTTTAGAGATAGCCAACTTAACTGGTATTCTTATCATCATTGATTAGTCCTGTGGACGAAACATGGCGGGAAATCGCTTTCTTCGGTGTGCAACACAATATGGCGACCATTCTTTATCGAGTCAACAACGCCCCAATACTGTTAGGGTATCAGACCGCTGATTTTTATCCGGGAACACGACGGAAAAGGAAAATATGCCGGGAGAGGAATATATATATAGAATACAACACGGTGTATTCCGTATCACCCGAGGTACCAGCCCGACCGCGGGTCGGATCGCCCTTCGACCGTCGGGCGATCCGACCCGTGGGAGGGCTGGGACCGAGGGTTGTGCGGAATATACCGTGTTGTATTTTATCTAATGTCATACCCACCTGAGAAAACCAATGTTTTGATTCAAAATGCACCAGAAGTTTGAATGAACCTCGACAATTTTTACATGTCAAAAACTTTCGGGCCAGCCAAAAGAACGGGCACAAATAGCTGGAATGCAGTGAGAATTTCCGGAACACACTACGAATTGCGAGGAATTTCCAGGAATAGAAAGTAATTTTTATGTTGACGGCATTCCTGCTCATTCTTGCTCTCGCGTGAAGGGGGCTTTACAAGGTGCCACGGGTACTGAAGCCCCTCTTAAGTTTGCCTACAGCGATATATAGCCTTCGAATATTGTGTAATACCTGGCATTTTCCCGATCGAGTTTAAGTCTTAGCTTTGATAACAAATGCAACAAAGAAGGAATTCACCAGGCATTGGGTTACACAAATTTTAATTGGTTGGTTCTTAGCTTAACAATCGTAAGGAATAGGATAAATATGCTGTGCTAGTATTGTTGACAGATGAAAGAAAGACATTTGATTTTAGACTGACTTACACTTTGATGGAAAAATTAAACTTATCTATGCACACTAGGGTTACATAATAAGGGAATACAGTATTTGTCAGTATGGTTGTACATGTAATGTTTTATATTCAACAAGTTGGCAAACGTTACTATCATCACAGTGCAAACCTCAATGTGTATATTGATATTATGATTCTCTACACAAAAGGCATTTTGAAACTTCAGTAGAATTACATCTTATTCAGTCAACAACCCAAGTGTCAAAATTCAACAGGCAAATCTGACAACCAAAACTTTATATTAATGGAATCTTGCCACAGAATAAAACAAATGCACTCATGTATCTATTCAGGCTGTTGATTTTTGATTAATGATAATGAAACAGTTATCGTCTTATTGTTAACTAACAAGGTACAATTGTAAATTCAGCTGGAACGTTGAAAATCAACAACAAATCGTATACAGAAAGAAACTAAAAGCTTTATTTGTAATTAGACAATCATCAGACAAACCTAATTCACCATTAAGCCACACTGACTGAATTTTATGGATGACATTCGCGCGTGCAATGCCCTTTGCCTGTTCTAAAAAAATGTGGCCACATGTCACCCTATAGCATTCCAGGTCTATTTGGATTTTATGCTTGCCAGAGGAACTGCTTACCTCTACAAATTAAAAAGCGTAATAAAAGTATTATTGAAATGTCGACTATCGTGTGTCATACTAGAGGTGAACATAAGACAAACCAAGGCTGGGAAATAATAAACTGGATGTATAGTCCTGTGGTTTAGCGGCCTGTTTTTTTTTACTGAAATTGTCTTTAGTTTTAGGGTCTCCAGAGGATGTCATCCATAAAAAAGTCAGTCTAGCCTTACCTGTTTTTGGCCAGGATGAATGATGGGGTGATTCGACCATGTTCTGATATTAGTAATTTTGGTTGGGAATGAGTTCAAACTAGAATCACTCACAGCCATGGTAAGTGGAAGTCCAGGGGGCCATGTTCGGCTTTGTGACCGGGGCTTTTTGTACTCCCTAACGCTGCCCCCCGAGTTCATCGTAAGTAAACTCGTTGATGGACTTCGTTTCCTTAAGTCAATGTGTAGGTAGGAAAGGCTGACACTGTGTAAACATTGGCAACGCGTACCAGTGCTGGGCGTAACTGTCAGTGACATTTTATGATGGCTTTAACAAAGGGACTGTTTCAAAGCTTCATGGCGAGTCCTTCTTGAATTCAGGGCCATCAAAAGGGACAGGCAGGCCCCTCTTTAGGATTTTGATAATAATTGACATTCTCAAGCTCAGTAACCTAGTTTAGTAACATATTATATCAAACTATACCTGTGATATCGGTATATTATTTTCAATGATTTTTTTCTTTAATTGTCCCTGTCTTTATAAGGTTCTCTAGTATAGGGATGTATTGAAGTATATGAACGATAAAAGCATTAAAAGTTTTTAAAATATACTTCGTTACAACTTGAATCTACATTACTGGACTGAACAACGACATCTGTGAATGCGACTTACTTGTGCAAGGAGAGAGTCTTGAAATAAGTCCGCATTATTCGCTGCCGTTTGAGTTGTCTGCCATATTGACCAAATTTCTGACTGACAAAGGAATGCTCAACAACGAGTTCGGCAGTTCGCTCGAATTGTTAATGAAGTTTGTTGACAGACTCAGTGGTGATTTTTTTCCCCGCTGAAGCTTTTAAAGATATCCAACCGTAACGATCGATTTTGACATGCATTACTGTTGTCACGGTGCACGTGGTTGGCTTATTTCTGTTAGGCTATCAGAAATAAGGGGACTTGGCCGCGGCCAGTTTTCACGTGGATTGCCAACGGTTATAGGGCCTTCACACTGCAACCGAATTAGCAGGAATCAAGCAGAACCAGTCGGAAAAAGTATTTGCAAAATTTGTGCCACATTCGGGGCCATCCCGAGTGGCACTTCCAAATGGAAGAATCGAATGAGATAAGAACGTTTCGAATAATGTTGGAATGCTGCAGAATGTGGTCAAACTGCAGTTAGATTAGTTAGAATACACTTCGAATACACTTCTAATGCTATTCTATATTTCTCCACTTTAAAGCCAGCCAAAAGAACGGGGACAAATATTTGGAATTCAGTAGGAATGTCCAAAATACACTACGAATTGCGAAGAATAGCCAGGAATAGAAAAAAGATCATTCTGACGGCATTTAGGCTCATTCGTGCTCTCGTGTGAAGGGGACTTAAATGCCACTTCACACAAGAATAGGAATGGGCCGGAATGCCGTCTGAATAAAGTTCCTTGTATATTATTGGGACTTCGTAGTGTAATCTAGAAATTCTCACTGCAATCTAGATATTTGTGCCGATTCTTTTGGCCGTCTCAAATGCTTTTGTCAAGCTCAGAACATTCAAGGTGCATTTGAGGCGGAGAAATGTCGAGCGGCATTCCGTGTACATTTCAGCGTCTGCATTCTAAGGTATTCCAACAATTAAACTAGTATGCGAAACGTTCTGACCTCATTCGATGGAGAACCAACCGGCTACAAAAATGTACCCAAATACCTTAGATGCAGTAAGAATTTCTAGAATGTACTAATACCCAGGAATATAAGAGAATTTTCATTCAGACGGCATTCCGGCTCATTCCGTCTTTCGTGTGAAGAGGTTGGAATTCTTGCCCAAATGTGGCTCGAATGATGCGAATTGTTCATTCCGTATGATTCTGCTTGATTACTAATGATCCAGTTTTAGTGTGAGGGTCCTATAAAGGTAGGAAATATGACTCGAATATGTTGAAGGTTAGTTACTAACTTTATTTTGAATTTTCAATTTCTTATTCAACTTTACTTTGTATTACAAAGCAATGTTGGATAAGAAATTGAAAATTGAAAATATTTCTTCTTCTGGTACCAACATTGTACAAAACATCCCTTCAAAGACTTGATAGCTAGCCTAAAATGCTAACTTTAAGTTTCTACACACAACTGGAAAGCGTGTTGATTGAAAGGATTAGAGGTTGGGATATCCTGACAGGGCCATGACCAGAACGGTTCTTGGTTGACTTCATTTGGATCAAACTGTGCAAAGAAAGACTCTGATTGACTTTGATTCTCTTCATTGGAAAAATCGAGGAAATCTTCAGGTGGATGCTTGAAGTAGTCTGCCCTTTCTGCATACAGTCGGCGGGCCTTTTCACGGTCGGTCTCGAGTTCCTTGGGATCATGACCTATTGATGATAGATGTATGAATCAGAACTATCCAAGTAAATATTTTGTCTTTATGTCATACCTGGGCCTGATAACGGTCGATAAGGGTGTTCCGAAGAAAGTGATAACTTCCCACATAACATTGGCTTCGAAATCTATTCCAAGGGCTTCTATCGAATAATCTTAACGTACCATGTGCACCGAGAGCAGCGTTGTCGAAAATTCGAATACCTGATTTTGATGTTGGAGTTGCTGTTGTTACAACTTGATTTTTTCCTGAACACTAAATTTTCACAAACTTTTGGCGCATTTTGCATTGGAACATGTTCTATTAGATGGGTATGACATAAAGAAAATACAACAAAGTGTATTCCGCATCACCCTTGGTTTCAACCCTCTCCCTGGTCGTGCGATCTTACCGGCGGTCGGGCTGGTAAACGTACCTCGAGTGATGCTGAATACACCGTGTTGTAGTCTTATGTGTATACTTATACTAGAAAGTTTCAACTGAAAGCACACGTGAAACATCACTACTCTCTTTTTCTGAAATACATTTTGTTAAAACAACAAAACATGGGTAAGGGATATTTTCGAAAACCTGGAAAGGTAACTACAAAATGTAAATCTAGCCTAGTCATTTGATTTAATTAGCGTTTTGTTGTTAAATGTTTTATGCTGTAACTTCTAGCGTTATTGGTTTTATGTAATATAGATATCAGAATATAGTGAATATACATTACAATTTGTTTAATGTTTGTCTCAACCATAATGCTAGATACTTGTCTATGACATAGATGATTTTCATAGCATGTATGCTCACCAATAAAGGTCCATCTGTCTTCTTCAGGTATGTCTTCTGCTAGCTTCTGTAGTAAAAAGGAAGCAGAGCATATTAAATTCTGATATTCCATATAATGGACATTTCTGATAATGACCAAGAGTACATTGTATTTGACATCTTGAAGGAGATTGAATAAATTGATAAAATGACTATGAAAGTAATAGTGCCATGAAACCTTTTTTGTGCTTTAAGTGTTTAATTGGTTTAAATAACAAGAAAGAAAGCATTTAGCAACGTTATAACAATCATCTTTATTGCAAGTTCAAGCCAAGGGCTAATTGCAGACAAAGTAAAGTAGTGGCATAGATGATTGTATACTTTACAGAGAAGGAAAATGAGCTCTTTAGATAAATACATTTCTACTTAAGCTATTTGATGGGTTTGACCCATTTTCTGAATGCAGTGGGAGATTAATTATCCAACATTTTTATATATAAAGGTGTTGGACGACTAAAGCAAGAAGATTACTTTTGTTGGTCGGTAAGGTAAGGTAAGAAAAGCATGGGAAAGATTTGTAGATTTTACGGAAAAGTTTGTTTCTTTCGGAATTGTAATGTGAACTATTTTGGATAAAATCGTAAGTAGGAGATGTAGAAGGGCTGGTTTGTTTTCACACATTTAACATAATAATAATTCTCCTAAAGGTCTTCTTGATACTGATCGCTATGAAAGTAACGAAAGTATGAAGAGATGTTGTTAGTCCAGAATATGTTGAACTCGAAATATTCACAATGCAGTTTAAGTTCTCAAACGTTACCTCTACACATTTTTGCTGGTAAATTTGTACATTTTTGTATTATGAAAATCTGGTCACCAAAGCCCCACAAACTTGTATTTCAGAGGTAGGGAAACTAATACAAGCAAGTACTTACCTCATCTTTATACGTGCCGGCAGCACAGGGCAAACTGTTGACATCCTTTGGTCGTGCTAAGCAGAAGTCGAAAAAGGTCGGGTTCTTTCGACAGCCCTTGTCGGCAAAGTCCGAGAGTGTGTCCGCCACGTTGTAGACTATCTCGTCTTTGTCCAGGTACACCTTACCACTCTTTGTCCCTACCATTACTGCAGCGTCGCCCTGGAAGTGCCCAATAACTATCAGTTTCTCTGGTGGGTTAACATATTCAAAGCCACATTCCCAGACCCTAAAGCGCTCCATGTCGCTTGATCCTCCCTCGCGAGGGGCGAAGATATCCCCGTTTGAACCAAGGGGCAACGAGGTGCTGCGGTATTCTTGAAAGAACGCTTGCAGCTTCTTGGGGCTTTTGTATGGTAAACAGGCTCGTTCTTTCTCGAGTTTTGCTTCTTTGCTTTCAATTGGCAGGACGGCCCTTGCAAAGAACACAGAAGTTATGTTGACCGGAGAACGGATGCCATTTTTCCACAGGACAACCTCCTTGTCCTTGTTGTAGACGAGGATTCGATTTTCTTCTAACATTTGGTGAAGCAAGGTATCAAACTTGTCATCTTCCAACAGACGCCCAAGACGTATGGTAAAGTTCAGGAAATGGTATCGAAAGTTCTGGTTACCTTGGTCTCCCAACGAGTTTTGGATTCTGACGGGTTCTGTCTTCTTCTGTGGTCTAAATTGAGGGCTATACCTTCAGGCTGCTTCGTGACCGGGTTTGTCAAGACATGCACCTCGAAAGTCGACTTGGTACCTTTTAGTACACCGATTGTGTGGACAACTGAACTGTACCTTTGCACTGGAGCGCGTTGTAACAGGACTTGCTTCATGTTTCCTGATAGTCAACGGTCGTCGATTGCTGCAGATTTGTTGAAAAGTCGATAGTATTCGAGTCAAAGTTACTACAGAATTAGACTTCGGCTTCTATAGTAGTCTTTACTTGCCTCTACTCGCTCGACTTCAGCCCCTTCGGAGAAACTTTTGCCTGGCGAACAATGTTTGCCGTGTTGTACTGAGTTGCCGCTGTGCCGATGCACTGAACCGTGCCGAGAATCCTTTCTTAAGCCTGGGGATCGATGTTTTTGCCTTAAAACTCTTTAAAACTTTTCAATGAAAACCTTTTTTCATTGAAAAGGTTTAAAGAGTTTTAATTGTGGCTTTTCGTCCCGTCCAAACGTCTGTGAAGAGGTGAAACCCGTTAGAGGTGCGAAACTGCACTGCTCCTCTTTTTCTGAGTGCGACACAAATATGGCGGCGGGCAAACAGTAATTTTATATTCTCAACAATGCCACGCCACCAGGTATGACGTAATACTAAATCATGTGATGTTGACCGTCTGCGTTCCCCGGATGTTCCCGTGATGCCTTGGGAAAGAGAATCGGGTGTAGTAAGATCCAGAAAACGACGTTGACCGCATATGGTAGTATATCACTTCCTGTGGCGAAATCAGATGCGCTTTTTTGATCTGATCTAACTGACATTGTCGTGGACCTTTCTGACATATCCATGAGTCTCTACCTAGCTGTAGCAGTCTGTTTTACGACATATACATTGTACATAGGATAACATTAGATAATCCGCTAGGTGGCGCTCGTGCTTATGTTGCCTATCTAGGGACAAGGGGATCAACCCCAAGTCTCGCTAGATGGAATGGATTGTTTTCGTCACTTCGCATGGTGATGGAAAACAGGCAGTGTCATGCAGGAAATCCCCGTCGGACTAAGGTCATGAGGCATAAGCGCCAAAGACTGGAATATATATGATAGGCTATTGACAGAAAATTTATTAAAGCTCCGGTGATATCATATGACATTTCAGCTGTCGCCTATGTAGTTTGACGAAAAATGTTGTTTTTCAATATACGATACTAAGAATCAATCGCATTTCATGATAAAGTCATTCAACGAATCCGGATATTACCTCACTGTGTGTGTTTATTGACCAATCAAGTCTTTTATCATATCGGACGTGACGTCACTGCGCATGTATACATTACATGTAGTCTGTGAACTTGTTTGCGTTTGTATGTAGCGTAAATTCAAACTGTATTGGGTAATTTTGGACCCCAAAATAAGTAAATCTTAACTTTTTATCCTCCGAACGACAATCCTTGTGTACAGCCTACAACCGTTGTGAGAGAAATGTACATTCCCACCCTCAACAGGAAAGTAGGCCTAGGTGTCAACTTTTCGCTACTTGCCCTCCCACCTCCATATGACAGCATTAGCGCTTATACAACAGGGGCATTAATATATGTTTTTTTGTGTGTCCTATTTAAAAATTCCTAAAGGACTATAATATCTTAAAAGTGTCTTCATTACTTTGCATATTACTTCATAGCTTTTGGTTCAAATCCGCTCTCCAACAGTGTCACGGTCGAAAGGTGATGGATGTTACCTGAAACGTCTGACTGTTTCTAAAGTCATATCCAGTTGCTTGTGTAATTGCTATTTGACGTACCATATTACGTCATATCAGGATGTCTATCTAACCTTCATCGTCGAATCATGTAAAGTTATTTCACCTGTCAAAAGCGCTGCCGAACTTCACACCTATAGTGATAAGAAAATTCCAGGAATCGGATGTTAATGTTTGCGGTTTGTCTATTTTTTGTGTCGCTTCTGAATCCAAAATAAGCTTAGATTAAACGTTGCATATCCGCAGACTTGACAAACATCCGCGTTTCCAGGAATTTTCCGATACGATGTTTTAGTTAGGAGAACAGCTCGCGGGTGAAGAAAAGTTCATCTACTTGAAGTTGTCCTTGGCTAGGGCAATTTCTATGTAGGTGATTATACCTACACCTTGCTGGTTGATTTAGAGGGTAATGCCATTGACTTTGTAGCAGGACCATTTTTCGTCGAGTGAGGTGAAATTTAGCACAATTAAAGAAAGGAAAAGGCATATATCCTATTGAGACTGAAATGTGTTGTTCACATATTTAAAAAAAAAACAGTTATTTCTACGTCCCTTGAACGTCCTTCAAGAGATTAAGGAACGGATGGAGTGAAGATTTGTGCACACGCACACACTCGCCGCACACGCACGCACGAACACACACGCACAAACACACACACACACACACACTGCCACGCACACACGCACACACACACACACACACACACGCAAACACATACACACACACACTCCCATGAAGGTAATAATTTAAGCCCTATCGGCTGTGATTTCATGTTAGGTAACTTTATTTCTTGCTATAACTATTGAATGCCAGCTTCTTTCGTTTTTGCCCACCTGTTTTTTCGCACTCTCGCATTACATTTGGAGTCTGGAAAAACTATGGCTTCCGTAAAACGTACTTGATGCGGTCTAAGAAAACTTGATACAACAACACCATGCTTCCAAGAATTCCAGAAAACCTTGAAACAGAAAATAGATCTTGCAGCTGTTTGGCTCCACGGCTGTTTTTCTCTTTCTGACAACAGTGTAAACATCAGAATGGCATAAAAGTAGCTCTTCGCTTGACAACCCTACAGACATCTAAAGACAACCTCTACGTTCAAGTTCAACCTCTTCTCAACGACGAATCGTCAACATGAAGACCGCCGTTCTTATCCTTGTGCTGGGTCTGGTTGTGGCTGATGGTAGGGAAGCTTACTTTTCTTTTTTTTTACTATTTTTCTTCTTTTGATTCTACCTATTAAACTTACATATGCTGAAAATTATGTAGCCTATTAACTGGTTGCAAGTTTCGCATACCGGGAAAGGCCCTTAGAAAGGTCTGGTGGGTTCTTTAACGTGCTGGAGGTGTGGCTTTCCTCAAATACTGGACCTCCATTTAACGTCCTATATCCGAGGGACGGCCCTTACCAAAGCTATGTACTCATTTTCACCTGATTGAAGTGATGAAAGTCGTGTAAAGTGCCTTTCCCAAAGGCACAACATCGGGAAAATCAGTAGTTTCGAACCTGTTACTTCTGTGGTCTGGGTCAAACAGCTTACTGATTGTGCCACACGATGCCACTTAGTATGTACACAGGACGCTCTATCTTTGCTGTCTTTTGTACATTGATGGGGTAGAATGGCAAGGTGGTTAGTTTAGCGGACTTTGGAACAAGGGGTCATGAGTTTTATTCCTTGAATTCTTGGATAGACGTTTTAACTGGGGGCAATGTCTCTTTACGCTATCAACCTCAATCGATCCAGGTGTAAAAATGGGAACCTGCTTTCTTGGGGGGGGGGGGGCAAATAGTCCTACATAGTAAAGATATAGACATATGAAGTTCTCGTATTGCCTTAACGTACAATGTAGCCTAGTAACCATGTTCTACGGGCTCCATCCCTACTAATCATTGAAATAACACCGTATAGTATATGCACCGACCTATGCCAATTAACTGGGCGGGCAGGCATCACTCCAAGTACCGCCAATATACCAGGAAGCTCACGATAATATGGTTATCCTAAACGGATTATGTTCCCGTTGTATTTCAGCCACCCTGATCCCTTGGGAACGTGCTATGGAGAAGTCCGCTGGTGGCAGGGCGACCGACCCATGCTGGTTGAACCACCAGTGCACGAACTGCGCCAGCACTGGGAGTGTCGGAAGCACTGTCATTTGCTGTAACAACTGTCGCCCGTCAGGTTTCGAACTCACCTTCGACAACTTCGGCATCCACTGCGGCTGCACGCTCTAAAGGTTGCGACTACGTTTTTTTTTTTACAATAATATAGTCAAGTCAAGTCAAGTTCATTGCATAACAATTGCAACACGTAAAATGTTAGCCTGATTAAATCTCGCTTATAGCAGCCCGCCAAACACCCACTGGCCCCCTAGTTACAGCCCTGGACAGCGGAGTTTGTGTTACACAGACTATTAAAGTGTATAGAAAATAACATGTATTATTAACAGCTACAAACTATTTACAACTGTATAACAGTGCACTAATCTGACATAACAGAAAATATGGCGGTATAGTGTATTTGACATTGTTAGAACACTACTTCTCTTTTGTATAGCATTATATATTTATTGGCATAGGAGGACAGATATGGAGTCGGGACATGAGAGAAGTAAATTGAATATTTCTCTACTTGTTTTAGGTAATGTTGTTCTGTTATATAGATTGCGTGCAAATTTTAGATTACCACTTGATTATATGTATTGCAATATCTATTTTCGTTCTATTTCCTAAAAAAACAAGTTTGCCACCATACTGTAGATACAAGACAACTACAAAATTAGCAAATTTATGTCATCAGTTGGAAAGAAATATATCGGGAAACATTTATGTATTTATAAACAAAGCTTTGTTAAAGAGGAAAATGACTTATTTGCTATTAAAAACAATACATTCCGTGTGTTCAGCAACTTTTTTCGACCTTCCTAACAATAAAGGCAACATTTTTCTTTCCTTTCTATTAATTCGCACGTTCGCATTAGTTGATGTCATCCATACAATTAAATCGTTATAGCCTTACGTACATATATGTTAATAATTAATTTGAATAATTATTTATATATCACGGTGGTCAAATACGGGCTCAAAACCTCCCATGTCTAGTCGAATTCGAACCTTCTTCCATGATGTTCCATCTGACGTAATTCGAACCGAACCCGTGTTCTATTTAGGTCATCTGCGGTCATTGCAGGTAAAACCGTGCTTTCTGGCATTTTCCCCCCAACTAACTTGAATCAAGCGAAAAATATAGTTTTTAACCAATATAAACAATTTTCTGGACAGTACATCTATGCTTTCACTTTGTTTGGGACCTGTAATATGTAACGAAGCTATTGGCGTTTTTGTTGGTGACCTTGAATATCATTAGTGTTGTTTACACCGGTATCAATTACACCCTCCCGATCTCCGTGCGGCATGACATGCGTGTAAACATCGTTTAAGATCTCCACCAAGAAGAGTCCAACATAACTCATTGACGGCTCAAAATGACCGCAACGGTTTTTCCGAGATTTCTGTTTTTGGGATTTTTAAAAAATGCCTTAGATTTTGAATTATTGGTAATTAAGTGCGAAAAATGCCATTTTTACGCATATTTTTGACTGTAACTTTGCTTAAAATTAAAAATAAAAAAATCCCAAAAACAGAAAGTTTTATTTGCCTCTCAGATGACGAAAAATATAAAAATCGAGAATTTGCCATGGCACTTGCGGCCCATCTTATCAAGAGTATGGTCGAATTGAAGGCCTTCCTTGAAACAGAAAATAATCGTCTTTTGAAGCAAAATCGAAACAAAATAACTATCTCAATTGAAACGGAAAGATTCAAACTATCTAAAATTGTGAATTTAATCTTATTTTGAATACATTTTCCTTGTCATAACATCTTGTTTAGTTTGAAATATTTTACGGTTAGCAAATAGTAGGCCTCTTGTAACCCGATACTCTGTCGAACTCGCATAGCAACGGGAAAGAATACCCTAGCAACCGACCGCCGTGTATGGATTATTATTTGCAGGTGTTGGGTATGTTAGCATAACTTCCTTTTGTAAATATTGACACCTTGGGTTCTTTGCCTGCTATACCGAATATTAATAATCGACTATTCATTATTTCTGTTATCCTTCAATACAGATATCACCACCCTGGTGACGTCAGAAGAACTTCCGACATCGACGTCACGGCATTTTACAAACAGTATTATTAACGTCAAATAAACCACTACAATGTTTACTATTGTCCGCTCACTTCATCTTTTTATTCAACAAACAGTCAAAATTAAAGCCGTTCCCGCGCCTAATGGCGCATAGGGCGGCGCCCATCTCCGTTTTTTAGCCCTGGGCCACACAATTTTGTGCAGTCACTACATCAGGGGGCCATTCCACTGGTAGTGGTGTGTTTTCAACTTCCATACTCTTTGCCGAATGCTAAGTGCTTAGCAGAGAAAGTAGCACGTACCATTTTTAAAGTCTTTGGTATGAATCGCCCGATCGAACTGACGACCTACTGATTGTAAGGCGAACACTCTACTCACTCGGCCATTGCACCGAAAATAAAAAGTGTCACGGGGTATATTATGTTTGACCTAGGAGATCTCCCTATAGCCCCCTATCGTAATCACATAGATGTACGCTAGCTAAGTTCTGACAAACAATGTACCTTTTGTGCTCCTGTGTTTGAACCAATTCACCTGCAAATTTGGAAACACGACAGAGAGAGAGACAGAGAGATAATTCTTTTCAAATATCCATATGATACGCAACACCCGCTTATTTGTCCCTGCCTACATCTACAGTGAACAAACAGCAAGAACAATGATATGATTTCTCAATTTTGTAGTTTATTAGCCACACACGTCACCATAGAACTACAGTGGTACACAAGAAAATGGCCTTGAAAATTGAAGGCTTGTACACTGCCCATATTCGGCAATGGGACTTTGTATACGGCCAGTTCAGTGATTTTACCCAGCCACAGATTTGGTATCCACGGATATAAATGGTATTCCTAATTCAATTTTTTTTTGCAATTATGCCTCATGGGCGGTGCTACTTTGATATTTGTATTTTTTCATGCATATGCAGCCGAAAAGGTTCTCATTGCTCTTTGATCAAAATTAATAAAGAGTCGTATACAAAACATACATCTGGAAATAAATTTGCATTGTTTATTCCAGTCTTTTTCTTGGGGTTGTAAATATTTTGTAATTTGCATTTTGTGATGATAATGTTGACAATTTTGACCTGAAAAAATATTTTTCGTTCATATTCTTTTATAATGTATCACAGGCCATATTTGGAATAGAACTCGATCACAAATGGAGAAAAAAAATTACATACTACAAATTACACATTATTTGGTATTCATTTAAGTCACAAACTTTGCTTTACGAAGTTACAATTTCCGCAATCCGTTTCTGCAATAATATTGCACTTTCTCCTACGCTTAACAACATTAGACAAGAATATATCTTCATTAAGAGACCAATTTAACATCCATCCATATTTCCTGGGTGCAAGATTAACAATGTCTACTTTATGAAATTACAATTATATGATTCCATCGCTGCAATAATATTGCGCTTTCTTCTACGCTTAACGTCATTAGACAAGAATATGTCTTCAGTAAGAGACCAGTTCAACATCCATCCATATTTTCTATGCGCAAGATTAACAATGTCTACTTCACGAAATTACAATTATTTGAATCCATCCCTGCAATAATATTGCGCGTTCTCCTACGCTTAACGTCATTAGACAAGAAAATGTCTTCAGTAAGAGACCACCATGGTACCAGTTGAACATTCATCCATATTTCCTATGTGCAAGATTAACAATGTCTACTTCACGAAATTACAATTATATGATTCTATTCCTGCAATGATATCCATTCATGTTTCCTGGGTGCAATATTCAGAACAATGTCTACTTTACGAAATCACAATTATTTGATTTTGTTCCTGTATTGAGATACAGCGCCTGTCATTAAACAGTTAACAATGTGTTTTCAAAGAGAAACATCCGTCAGTATTTCCCGAGTACAATCTTTTAAAAAGAAAATGTCAATTTTTATTTTACAGCGAAATGTGAAACACCTTTTTACCTCCATTAATAATGGAGATATTGTTCTTTTTTTGTATTCGTTTGTGGGTGTTTCTTGGTGTTTCAAATCAGCATAACTTTATAATTATTGGATGGATCGATTTGCTATGTGGATAGGGGTTGGGAAGATGAAGGTCGATGTCGATTTGGGGCCTACTGGTGTGTGACCTTGGTATTGCAGCGGAACTTCTTGTTTTTTGTATCTCTCGTCCTGGACATGCTATGCTTTTGTTATTTTTTGATGCAGCAGTTGCAAGCCATTCGTAGCACCTGAGACTCATTCTTGGTTGCACAGACAAGACAGTCGTATGGAATACATCTTCCGTAATTAAGGTAAGGGGGTAAATCTAAATGAGAGTCATTTGAACCATAAGAGGTAACAGATTACTCTTTGTGACAATAACTCTTTATACATTGACTTCAACAAGGCAGAATTTGACGCAAGCTTAGCTTTATCCGGGGGTAACCTATATCCGTTGTTAAAAAAGTGTAAGTTATAATAAAATACTATATGGTCCTTGTCTTTTTTTGTAAGTTGCAATACTTTCAAAATGTTGCAATACTTTCAAAACTATTGTCCGTCCAATTGATATCACTAAACACGTTATGTTTAGAAAAAAACGGATAAAGGTTACACCGCGGAAAAAGGTGAACTACGCGTAGTCTTTTGGCATACATTTGTATTGTTATGGGGTTAGACAGAAGTGTGAAGGCATTTTGTTCTGATGACCTGAGATGACCTCTGCCACCACATTTCCGACCTTGAGAAATGGTCTTTTGACATGAAATTTCTGAGTGACATTTGCTTCTTGTGCGGTCATGGTTAGCTTTGAGTGAAGCCTGGTCCTTTGCGCTATGCTGCTGTCTACTGGCTGGGGAGGGGGGGGGGTGTTATACAGACTGGCACTGTCTGCATTCTGAACTTTGAAGCTCTCATTGTTTTGCTATATATGTTTTTACCATTCAAGGCCACTATAGCTACTACTTATTGCCACAGGCATTCCATGGGATCTGATGTTAGTTGGACGTCCACGTGCAGGTATCTGGTAATTCTGTGGGTCTCTCCAGACTTGAGAGGCTGTTAAATTGTAGGATAGGTGTTTACCACCGAGTCTGGTTGACGAAGGAAGGGCCACCTTAAAGAGTAGTCCTTATTTTCTTGGGGCACTTGGAGTGTTAGAGGGTATGATAGGCGTCTTCTGTTTGACTTGAAGTTACCCATCAAACCCATATATCTTTGGCCACTACCACTGCCTACTACAGGAATTCCCTGTGCTCTTATGTTAGTCTGACGACCACGTACAGGTATTTGGTAATTCTGTGGGTCTCTCCAGACTTGAGGGGCTGTATCGTAGGATGGATGTTTAGCACCTAGCCTGGTTGACGAAGGAAGGACCACATCAGCTGTATTGGAGTTAAATCTTACAGGGTAGTACTTGCCATCAGACACATGGAACGTTAGAGGGTATGATAGGCGTCTTGTGTTAGACCTGAAGTTACCTTTCAGACCCATATAGCTTTGGCCACTACTACTACCTGCTACAGGCATTTCCTGCGCTCTAATGTTAGTCTGACGACCACGTACAGGTATTTGGTAGTTCTGTGGGTCTCTCCATACTTGAGGGGCTGCATCGTAGGATGGATGTTTAGCACCTAGCCTGGTTGACGAAGGAAGGACCACATCAGCTGTATTGGAGTTAAATCTTACAGGGTAGTACTTGCCATCAGACACATGGAACGTTAGAGGGTATGATAGGCGTCTTGTGTTAGACCTGAAGTTACCTTTCAGACCCATATATCTTTGTCCACTACTACTGCCTGATACAGGCATTTCCTGCGCTCTGATGTTAGTCTGACGGCCACGTGCAGGTATCTGGTAATTCTGTGGGTCTCTCCAGACTTGAGGGGCTGTATCATAGGATGGATGTTTAGCACCTAGCCTGGTTGGGGAAGGAAGTGCCACCTTAGCTTCAGTGGTGTTGAATCTTACAGAGTAGTCTTCTTGGGGCACTTGGAGTGTTAGAGGGTATGATAGGCGTCTTCTGTTAGACTTGAAGTTACCTACCAAACCCATATATCTTTGGCCACTACCACTGCCTGCTACAGGCTTTGCCTGTGATCTGATGTTAGTTTGACGGCCACTTGTAGGTATCTGGTAATTCTGTGGGTCTCTCCAGACTTGAGGGGCTGTATCATAGGATGGATGTTTAGCACCTAGCCTGGTTGAGGAAGGAATGACCACATCAGCTGCAGCGGACGTGAATCTTACAGAGTAGTCTTTGTCGTCTTGAGGCACACGACGTGTTGTAGGGTATGTGCTGTAGCGGTTGTAGTACTCATCTGGTATCTCCCAGTAAGGATGCTGTGCCCCTGGTCTTGTGTTGTAGTAGTTGTAGTACTCGTCAGGGATCTCCCAGTAAGGATGCTGTGCCCCTGGTCTTGTGTTGTAGTAGTTGTAGTACTCGTCAGGAATCTGACTGTAATCATTCTCAGTCTGTGTCGTGGTCACAGTGCCTTGCTGATTGTAGTACTCGTCGGGAATCACACTGTACTGCGGATCATCACATGAAGATGAAGACTGCTGTGTAGTACCGTCAAGTGCAGTGCCATGGACTCCTGCCAGGTGGCCCCGTGAACAACAGCACTGTCTTCTGATAACATACATCACAAACAGTGCTACCAGTACTACCACTAGTACAACTACCATTATGATGATCGCTCGACGTGGGAATCTCTCCTTCATAGATCCATTTGTACTGGGGTTCGTCTGACTCAGAGTTGACTTTGTTGTCTTGATCTTAGGTTCTCTTGTGGTCAGAGTCGTCCCCTCTCTCGTAAACACGGTAGTACCATCAGGAGTGCTGGACACGGTCCTTGTGGTCGTAGTCTTTGAGACACACACGGTGCCATCAGGAGTGTTGGACACGGTCCTTGTGGTCTGTGTCTTTTCTACACACACGGTGCCATCAGGAGTGCTGAACAAGGGCGTGGTGAAGACGTGTTGGTAGGTCTCCTCCCAAGTGTTGAGCAAACATGTTACATTCGTCATTTCTTCATGACCAAAAACAGTGGCATTATTACTGTGTCTATCAGCATAAAGCTTGGCCTCGCTTTCATTTGGGATGGCATCTGATAGAATTATAGCAAAAATTTGGGGATTACAGGACCTGTCTATATCCATGGAAACAATCTGCAGAGTTGTACCTCCCTGCAATGCTACCTTTACAAGGGAGGCATTTTCCCAAGCATGTTTGCACAAGTGGGTGGTGTTTTTAGCATCTATGTCACTCTGGTTTTTGTTGATGGATATGATAACCAGTGGCAGGTTGTACTTTATTTGCCTTGTTCCTAGCAGATTCTGTCTCATAGAATTACATCGAATACTTGGTTCATGCTGAGTAGCATGTGAGTTCGTGCTATGCTGCGGCTGGACATGGTAGAATTGTCTCTTGTGAGGAACTCCCAAATCGGTGATACAGAAAAGCGCTTTGTTTACCATTACTGCGATGCGATTACCTAAATGAAGATTGTGGCGAGAGTGCAGTTGCCAGTTCATTGCCATATGAACAGAATCATCGAGAGCAAGTAACCTATTCCCACCCAGTGACAGCGCGTATAGTCTGTGCAGACCCTTTACAGTTTCCCTTGACAAGCATGTCAATAAATTCTCACTCAGATCTAGGTTTCCCAGCATTGTCAGTGACTGAAATGCACGTGGAGGGATGATTTCGATAGAATTTGATGCCAAAGAAAGTCTGTACAACGATTTTAGATTGTAAAACCAAGATGGCTTGATACTTCGCAAAGAGTTACTCTCAAGTATTAATGTGCTCAGGGAGACAAGCTTTTGGAAGCACTTCGAATCCATAGTACTTATGTTGTTGTGTGCCAAAGACAACTTAGAGAGCCTATTTTGACCAACGTCATCGAACCAAGTTTGCTTGACGTGGGTCAAGTTGTTGAAGTCAATGTATAAATACTGTAATCGAGGAAACTCTGCCAAAATACCCTGTTCCATATCTGTGATTCCGCATTGAATGAGAGCGAGGTCATATACGGACGATCGCTTTTGTAGTCGTAGTTTCTGTACTGACAGTATCTCAAAGGAGAAACCCCGAATGGCTACACGGCCCTTGTTAGGAAGGCATGTTGAGGTTGCCTGGGAGGAGTTCTTTACGTTTAGTACTGGATGTGGCTGTAAGGGACATAAGATACAGGTAACATCATGAGAGTCGGGGCGTTGCATTTGATATAGTATTCTTTTGGGAACACAGGATGACCAGGATTTTGTACTATTGCACCCAGGAAAACATGCCGGCTCTAAACTTTCACAAAAAACAATGATGGTGAAAACAACTACTACCTTGTCTATTACATTCAACATGCTAGATATGAAACTATATATAAAACAGCTAAGTTACGTCTAAACGGTCTGTGCCGCTGACTGCTGCAGGGTTGCTGGTCCCTAGTCGGGGAGGGCGAGCAACCAACCGGCTGGCTCACCTGAAAACAAGAAATCTTTTTAAAAAAGCTGTGCCTTGCCGCGTATTTTATGTTATTTTGGTAAGTTAGACTAGATTCTACGCTTAAAAATCCCGAGTTCCACATGTCGCCCCCCTCCCCCTCATTATCATAATTTATGTCAGATGAATTATTGGCACATTAAACAGGTTTTGTAAAACTTTTTGACCCACAATGAATATGCATTATTTTTTATTACAAACTAAGTTCCTTCTGATGCAATTTGTGATATATATTTATATGAACATGGTGAGTTAAAGCGTAGATTTATTACGCTGGACCACATACAGTAACATGCGTCTAGAAGAGCGTTTTAATACTCGTCTGGAATGTACCATTGTCTAACTAAGCCATGAAACTCGGCAAGGAAAGAAGGGCCTTTGGAAGGGGCTTTGGAAGGGCTGGGTTAAAAGGTCCGTCCATTGATCCATGGAAAAAAGCTGGCGTAAAGCCTTGCCTGGCGGCAAGGCAAAAAATCATAATTTTCAACTTGTAGTTGTACCAAATAAGGTAATATTAATATTACTTGACACATTTTATATAGGCTCACTTAATTGGAAGAAGATTTGGAAAATGCTAGGCACAACGTCATGAAATTATGTAAAGAAACACAAATAGCAGAACTTAATTAAAAACTACTTCATCAAATTTTACCATGTGGTGAGAAATTAAACAAATGGAAAATACAAGATGAAGATGCATATGGTTAAGTAGTTGATCCTATATGTAAATTATGTGACAGTGGACATGTTGAAAATTATAAACATATGTTTCTGGAATGTAAAAGGCTAACTAACCTGTGGAACTTGGTACATACTTGTGTACCATTTAGCCCCGGTAACCCTTATATTGATTTTGAAGAGATGATACTGGGAAAGGTAAACCAGCCAATAAACGAAAATATTCTGAAGAGAAGAATACGAATAACATCTATAGCAAAGTGGGTTATCTTTAAAACATGGATTTTTTTAGGAAGTGCCCACTTCCAATTTCAGGCCATAACTTATCTAACATTTTCAACTGTGAACTAAAAAACATACTTCATGTTCTGTAATGTTTACTTCTATGTAATGAAGTATCAAAGAATGTTTTTTAAGCTCATAAAAAACTGTTTAACCCATAGTATGTGAACTATAGTTCTAGTCCAGTATAGATCTACTGTGTTATAGCATACTGTAACTATCCATTGCTATGAAAGAAACATTCCTGAATGTAAAAAATAATTTGTTGTTTTTGTAACCATCTACATGTATCATAATTATTCCATGACAATTGTGGCAATCATGTGGTGTATAGTGGTTATACATAATAGCCTGTATATGTACATGAGAGAAATGCTTATATAGACGAAGATTCTTTTTCCATGTGCAATACCTATTGTGCCTAAGAAACATACTCTTACTTATGCGATAGTGGACACTAGTACTTCGAATTACTCCCTGTCCAGTAGCTTAGATACTCTGTTTTTGAGAAATGTACGATTTGTTTTACGAATAAAGCTCTGAAAAAACAATTAAAAAAATTGAAAAAAAAATTAATATTACTTAAATGACATCCTCTGAGAACATCCAAACTGGTGCGAGCATGCGAAAAGTAAATGTTATCACTTTTTTTTTGGCGACACAACCCCGTCATGAATTCAGTCCAACTACACGAACATCAAACCAAAGAAAGCATTTGATGTAATTTCGGATGTTACGCCAAAGGACAGCTATAACTGCTATGTAGATACATATATAGGCAAAGACCCCCCTCCCCCGCAAAAATGACAATTTCCTGCCAACACAGAGTTTGATATAGTAAAGCAAATGTTGCCACATTTCGGGCAACACACACACACAAAATCAGCCTATCTACACAAACTTGTAATCGAAGAAGGCATCGAATGGCCTTTAATGCTAATAAAGTCAAAATGCTTTACTTTGGTCATTGTAATAACAACAAGATTATTAGACTAGGAAAAAGATATAAGGCATGTGAAAAAAAACAGTCAGGCAAAACTATATTTCAGCTATTTTATAGCAAAGAATCTGTCAGTTCTGTAACCTGAACAAGGTCGAAGATGAATCTCACTTTCTATTAGATTGTAGTTTATATAGTAACGATAGAAGTATTCTTTTTAGCTATATTATAGGAAAGTTTCCTCGCTTTGAATCTATGTCTAGTGTTGAAAAATTCATTTTTCTTATGAGCTTTGATCAAACGACATTATACAAACACATCTCAAGCTACATATTTAACATTACTAAGATACGAGAAGAAGTCGAACAAATGTATTAGAATAATTTTAGAATCTATGTTTTAGTTTAGTCTTAGAAACCATGTTTACTGCATTACTACCCTTTGTATCTACATGCCTGTACTTAGCCCGATAGGGCATGAATGTGCAATAAAGGCTATTACTTATATCGTTATGTGAAACAAACAGACATTACAACGGGCATTATACACAGTAAAACACCGAATTCATTCTTTGACTTTACTGTTAATTTACGCGTGATGTTATTTTCTTATTTTGAAAACCCAGAAAAATGGCTGCACGCAAGGATGTCATCCATAGAATACAATTAGTATCGCCTTATTTGAATACAAATAATTTTATCAAAATTGCCTGCTTAGTAGTACACAAAACGACACAACACATTAACAAAGCAGCTATTATGAAATCTTGTCGAATGTACAAATACCAAATTCAAACACAAACACAAAGTTAAAACTGCATGCGCCTCACATAGTACTGTAAAAAATGTTCTGTGAAAGATGTTCGCGGTGGTTTTATTTTTGTGGTTTCGGCGCTGATACTTCAAGGCAAAATTTCCCATTTTTAAAGCACCCATAGCACTTCCAATGTAGCAGAACACAGTATTTATGCGCGACCCCCGGCGTTGTTGAAGGCTAGGTAGAAAGTATTATTTGAAAGGCAGCCAGATATAACTTGTGTTGCGTGGTTAAAGAATATGTCGGCTTGTAGACTGTACATGTATAATTTTTGCCTGGTATCCAGCCGTAATATAGCTCTCGAGTCTCGTCTCTCCTCTTTGCTATTAATTGCAGAGCAATATCACGGCTGGATACCAGGCTAGTATGATTTTGGATTGTGCACATTTTCTATATCGTGTATAAATGAACCCCGCATACGCAACTGCCTTCCCAGTGTGAGCTCTAGTGAGTTATAATTATTTGACTTCCGCAGAGCGGCGTTTTCAAAGTGGGCGTCATATATGCGTCGTTGATACGCCGACAGGATTTTTTAATGAATGAATGAATGAATGAAAGACCTTTATTGTACATTCATGCCTCGACGGGCTAGGTACAGGTCACTGATAACAGACATGACTGATAACAGACATAACAAACATATGCAAAAACTACAAGATACAATTAACTAGCTGAAGGTACTAAGCTAACAGGATGGTCGACATCTTCTCGCTTCTTTGTACAGGTGTAGATATAGGAACAGATAATGTTTGATATACAGGGTTTGTCTAGGCGCATCAAAAATAGAAATTTATCCGTTGCATTAAGGTGTTCAAAATATGGGAACTCTTTTCTTATATATTCATAAAGCACAATCCGTTCATTATGGTACAGTTTACAGTGTAAAATAAAATGCTGTTCATCTTCTACTTGTTGCAAATCACAAAATTGGCAGACTCTATGCTGCAGAGGGGTGCGGTTGTGCCTTCCAGTTTCGATATGTAACTTGTGGCAACTAATCCGGAGTTTAGTGACAGCCACTCTGTGTTGTATGTTTTTCACCATCAGATATTCTTCTTCTTTATAAATAGTCTTGAATAATCTATAGGTTCGTAATTTGTTACCGAAAGATTTGTCCCGGTTGTCATTGTGTATTTCAGCTTTAAATGTTTGAATATAAATATCCTTTAATCGTTGGCTGATGGCGTTGGTTATAGGTAATAGGTTTGTTCCTAGAGATATCTGAGATCTCCATATGTAGGCAAAACCGCATTCCTCCAGTATCTTACGAACGCCGGACGCCCAGCAGTTGTTTCCATTTGCATCTAGTTGTAATTGACAAGATAGGGCGTCGGCTTGTAGACTGTCAGCTGGCACGTTTTGACGGATTCTTAGAAAGTGTTTGATAGCGTTCAGGGAGGCTTCCAGTTGAATGGGGTACCTCCCTAATTCCGCTCTTGTGGCAAGGTTAGATGCTGGTCTGGGGATATTTAGTGCTTGTTTGCAGAATTTAAGGTGAACAGATTCAATGGGACAGGTTTTAGGGCTTTTTAATGCGCCCCAGATTTCTGAGCCATAAAGTAGAATAGGTTTGACACATGCATCGAAAAGTTTGTTTCTAACTGGTAATGAGGCGGTGGCTTTATCTAAAGATTGTTTTATTCCGAATAAAGCCTTCAGACCTTTGCCACTCAGGTATTTGTTGTTAGCTTTAAACGTGCCAGCTGCACTCACAATAATACCGAGATAAGTATAACAAGTTACAATTTCTATTTCACGATTATCAAACAGGAGAGAACAGTTTTTAGGTAGACTGCCACCCTTTTTAAATACAATAATTTTTGTTTTCCTAAGATTTACTTTTAATTTCCAAAGTGCACAATAATTTTCCAGATTGTTCAAGGAATGCTGTAATCCCTGTTTGGACTCGGAAAAAATTACCAAGTCGTCAGCATACAACAAGCAAGGGACAGTTTTGTTGTACATAAATGGAGGATTACAGGGAGCACCGTCAAATTGGGACACAATATCGCTAAGAAAAAGGTTAAATAATGTAGGGCTTAAATTACACCCTTGTCTCACACCACAATTAGTAACAAAAGTTTCAGTCAATCCATTTTTAGATTTAACGCAGTTTATAGTCTTTGAATACATGCCTTCTATTACTTTTAGAAATTTACCACCAATACCGAGCTTACTCAATTTAAACAAGAGGCCGTTTCTCCAAACAGAATCAAATGCTTTAATGAATATTTTGTGGCATGTACCCTAAACTCATCCATAAGCATTCGCCTATAGTGCACCCTACTGTAATTTTTAATGCGGCATAGTCACCCTATGGCCCTTAACTATAAAAATCACTATAGGCCGAAAACTGTGTTCTGCTACCTTACCCGAAATCATTTGTACACCATTTTCTCCCTACTACAAACATTTCCCACTTTACAGTATGCCTACGAGACTTCAACGGGCCTTCACGTACTATCAAGCCCTTTGATCCGCCTATCAACTCACTTTTGTCCGTGATGTAACCTATATCCGTTGTTTTTAAAACCAAAGTATTTAGGGATAAAGAGTCAACAAACGGTTATTTCTAATTGCAATAATTTCAAAATTTGTAGTTTAAACGAACGTCTGTCGACGTATCCGTAAACTAGTAAATATCCTGTTAAAAAAATTAAAAAAAAAAACCCCACGGAGATAGGTTACCCCGCGAATAAGGGTGAACTAGCGTAATATAGGCGGATAATACTAGAGGGTACCTAGAAGACTGACTTATAGGCCCATTTAAATCTAGCAACTAGAGGTATATTGTCAAAGTAGAAAGTATAACATGGCCTACGTCAAATTTGCAAACAGGGACCCGACCAGGCTGTTAAATTTGTTTGAAACGTTTAGTACGTAAAAATACACATAAATAATGCTAGCGACTCTCTTCACGTCTTGTGTAGTTTGGTGTCTTTTATCATCCTTCCCGAAATTTGCCCGGCCGGGCCGCGGTTTGGAAATGTGACGTAGGCCTAAGAAGTGGCTCTTACCGGCTACGGAGGTCGCCCCTTCCGTCCACCACGGCCCTGTGCGGCAGGGGTGCTGCACCTCAACAGGAACAGCCCAGAAAATGGCCAGCAGTCGCTAAGAGTAGCATTGATACAAAAATTAGTTTCTACCCTGACGTATCTTAAAAACAGATTGTCTAATGACTTGTGCTGTGTACCTAAAACCCGTACCCGTACCTGCACTGCACGTACAAGTCCGGACCTAGCTTAATTAGCAGTGTATCTGTATCTGTACCTATACAAAATAAAGCATTTACAGACACAACTTTTAAGGCTACATATAAGTAAACCCTGGATCATAGATGGCAATGGTTAAAAACCTAGACAACGTACAGTTGATTGGTTTGTGACTAGAATATGGCTTCTTAAAAGTATGACAATTTATTGTTAAGAAGGACTAATTTACTACTTGAATTGTACATATATAACTTACAGATAATTGTTAACAGGTTAAGGTACAGGTCCGGACCTAGTTCCTTATTTTTCTGGTACCTGTTCCTCCTACACATGTATTTCTTAAGGCATACAACTCTACTAATGACCTTCAATTAAAGCTTTGTGTATTTCATATTTACATTACAAATTGTAACCTCAAGGATACATAGGATACCGGTACAGAGGAAAGTGTTCGTTATTGGCAAAGATAAAGTAAAACACATAATCATTAATGTATCCAATGATGGCCTGAATAGCCATTTTCGTAGGTGGCCTATTTTGACTTCTCGTAAATCATATGAAAAATAATCTTATTAACGTAACTTGCAAACATCAAGTTGGCCACCTTATACATAATTTTATTTTAGGGCGATACTTGTAACAGACTGTGGACATCAAGTCCAACTGGTCCGGACCTTTTGGCCTAGCGGTTATGTTGTTGGGTTAGTATAATGGCAACAATGTTTGTTTGTTTGTTTATTGTTTATCTCCATTAGACTTTACAATTTGCCGAACTGGGATTTCTAACTCGGATATTTGAGGAAAAAACTGAAAAAAAGGGGTGAAGCATAACAGTGGGGTTTAAGTGCCACCGACTGACCATTCCAACTGCATGGTCCGGATCTTTTGGCTTTAATAGCGGTGTTCGGTAAATGAGCTGGAGGGCCCTAGTTCGCATCTCGGGAGCCAGGAGACTGTTTTTATTCGCCTCTTTATTTATACGGTACGGGCTTCTTCTGAATACATCGCAAATTATTTTAAGGACCCCCATGTAGACTCTTGCACATAAAAAAAGAAAACTTACCGGTGGATCAGGCGGCGGTGGTTGTTTGTTCTCATTGCGGCATCGTAGTCGTCCCGCGGGTCATGAAAAAGGAGAGTTGTCGTCGCTACACCTTCCCTGTTTCTGGTCTGTCCTTCGAATTCGTGACGTGCCGCACCCTTCTCATTAAATCCGTAGTCATGGCAACGCTACAGACGTGACGTCCCTACGGCGGGCTATGCCACTAATGTTGTCAGTGGAAAGCTGTTTCTTTAGGCCACACTGGCTTAATTTTATGGATGACATCCTCTGGAGACTCCCAAACTAAGGCAAAAGAAAATATCCAGCAAAGAAATGCTGCTATACCACTGTGAGGACTAATTAAACATCCAGACCCTTGTTTAAATTTGTCAGGTTTGGTTTGTCTTATGTTCACCTCCATTAAGACTGTAAGAGACAATCGTCGCCAGTTCAATCATGTATATATTGCCATTCTTTTTTGTAGTCGGAACAAGTTCTCTGTGGCTCCATGCCTTGACCATCCTTACCCTAGAGAGCGAATCCTCTGGCAAGCATGAAATTCTGATTGACCAGGGATGATATTGTGTAACATAAAGGCACATTTTTCGTTTTTCTTTGGATAACAGGCGAAAATCATGTGCGCACGGCCGGCATCAGCAAAATCCCGTCAGTATGCCCGCACCATATCAAAGGACATTCATCGCAACCTTAGCAGCTGCAAAGGAAGTGGTTTGTCAAATTAGACGGCTCTGTATCCACTTTTCTGTGGTAAAGTACATTTTATGGATAACAACATCAGCTAGTGCATTCATTGATTTTTGCCTGATTTTTTAAACAACAGAAGGAAAAAATACTTTTTTTTTTTACTTTGGAGATGGTAAAAATGACGAGAAAATACGAACAGTGGGAAAATATATCGCGTGGTAGACGTATTTGTACATTTGTAACTTTTTTTCTCACTTTTTACATACCCGCCTTTTTTTGGTTTAAAAGAAATACCTATGTTCACGAGGGTCCTATAACTTCATTTTTACTCCTTTTTTGTCTCTCCCACTGATTCTTGATAACACAGACACAAATGCACACACAAACACACACACACACAACACATATACAAACGCAAACACACACACGCACACAAACACGCACGCGTACACACATACAAACACAGACACACACACACACACGCACAAACACACACACACACACACACACAACACATACAAACACACGCACACAAACACACACGCGTACACACATATAAACACACACGCACACACACACACACACACACACACACGCACAGGGGGGAGGGGGGCATATAGAGACTAAACGCCATAACCATTAATGAATTAATGCATAAAAAATAACTTAGACCGAAGCCGTGCACGTAAAATATGCATGGCATAAAGATCAAACAACTTCATTTTGAGCGGGAATTTTTCAATTTCATATCCTTTACATAAACATGGTGGTTAAACGTAATTGTCTACACTCTACAGTGTAGAACAGGTTCTTCATTGGGGCCTAATATAAAGGTGCACTCTCACTGCACTTGCGTCAAACTTGCGTCACTGCGGGATTCGAAATATATTCAACGAATTTCAGAGATAAAGAACGGATTTTTCGAACCTTTTTCGTATTTTGTCTTGTTCTAAGCCATGCTTAAATTACGTATTATGCAATATCTGAGTTATAAAGAATCGGAGAAAATAACAAAATAGTCACGCAGTGAACGAGCCCCGCAGTGACGCAAGCTTGACGCAAGTGCTATGAGAGTGCACCTTAAAGCCACACTAATTATACTCCATGGATGGCATCCGCCGGAGACAAAAAAAAATCGAATAAGAAGAAAAACAGCAACAACAAAAAAATATCGCTTAGCATCTAGTCAATTTATTCCCAGGCTTAACGGTTTGTGTTATGTTCTCCTCTAGTAAGACTGTATTATACGGGCGTCGTCATTTTTTTTTTTTTTGAACAGGTAAAAATTGATGCACGCGCGGATATAAAAATGAAATTAATTCAGTGTGACCTATTAATTAAAGAAATACTTATTCGGAACCTCGTTAAATACTTCCCCAAATTTCAATCTTAACCATTGTCCGGCTGAGCCTGTTTATACTAGAGTATTCATGTACAAGATTGAAATATTTAACCCTTGTCATGCTGAGCTATATATATTGTTTTCAGTTTGGGGTAGTTCTCATGTAAAAGTTGCATACCACTGCAAAGCCCATCGAATGGGTGAGTAAATCTGTTATACTTTATAATTATACTCCTGCAAAGAAAACGGGGTTAATCTGCTGACATAACGAGAAAGGCTAGATCTATCAAATAAATCGTACATTTGACTCCAGTTTTATCATGTATCCATCTGCAGCACCGAAGAACTCAGATCTGTCCCTACGCCAAATAAACGGGTGAACAAAACAAACAAGTTTCTTTTTGAATGGTAAAGGTTAGACCTAACCTGTTCCTTAAGTTAAGTTTGTGTAGTCTCAAAATTTGCGCGAATGCTTTTCATGACACAAGACCAAGTTCCGTATGGGGTCCATCTCATTATATGGACGAATCTGCCCCATTCGGGTGGTCGTTCTTAAAGAAGGCGTTCAGTGAATTTGTACGTTCGTTGTGATACGTTTATGGTTAGTTATGACACAGGGGGGGGGGGCGATTAAGGATCACCGGCCCTTCTACATTGTTTAAGCATGGGAGGCGATCCTTTGGCCGGCTGAACTTAATATAACAACGCATATCAAGAAACCTGACCTAAGTTACTGACATATTAGTCAGCTTTGTTCGGATAGGCCATTTCCCGTTTTGTTTGAAACTTTAAAATATCAGAACACAGTTTTAAGCCTACGGGGTATGGATAATGATACATTCGGTGTGTTATTTGCATGTCAGTAGGTACCCCCCCCCCCCTATTTTTAGTAATGAGGCTGATTGTACGTACTCGATGCACCTCTTCGAATACGGGACCCCCGTTTTACATCCTTTCCGAAAGACGAATTCGTGGTCGGGCTATGTACAGCACCCTGTACAGCATCCTGTCTTCCTTGGTGTTAAGGACCCAAGGTGGTTCCGAACACGGTGCCTAAAGAATTCATAGCAGGGCGCAATATTTTAAGCTAAAAGCTTCAAGAACTGAATAGTCTAAATTCAAGAGTACAATCTACAAAATATCTGTGAAAAAGAGCTGAAGTTTATCTGCTCGTTTTCATTTCACAATTTTATTTCACTCCTACCGGAGGTCAGCACAATGACAAAAGCGCAGATGGCAGTGAGTGGTAAGGCATAGCCAAAAGAAAAAAAAAAAGTTCTGTTTGTGGTTATATGGCACTGAAAAAGATGGGTTAGAATGCAAAGGCCACTTTGATTTGATTATATGGACGCCTGGATGACATCCGCGCGCGTCAATTTTTGCCCATTGTCAAAATTGAAAAAAATAAACCTTTTCAACCATACTCCAAATCGTAAGTTACAAAGCAGCTCCAAAATAAACAAATTTATGCCGTGAATTGCAAAAGTAAATATCGGAAAAAGTAAACTGACTTTTCAAAGCCAAACTTTAAGACGATATAAAAGAACAAAAATGAAGAATATATTGTTCGCATACTATATATTCTGTGACTTGTGTTCAGTGTTCAACCTTCCTAACCACTTAGATTTCATAATGAAGGCAATTTTTTTTTGGGGGGGGGAGGTCAAATTTAGTTTAATTTTTTTTTCAGTCGCACGCTCGCATCAGTTTTTGATTCCCCGGGAATGTCATTCATATACTCAAATCAACATGGCCTCATCTTTGTTTCTTCTTTTTCAGTTAAATTTAGTTTCGCAATGTAAATCTGAAATGTATCAGGGTTGATACTCAACATTATGTTGTAATTATCATTATCTACAGTTATACATTGTACAACATTCGCCGAACCGTTTTACATGTTGCTTACATCAGAGCTCTTTACAGACTCAAACACCCCTCGACAATTTTGGAATAGTCTGCGTGAAGGAGTGTGGGATATATAGGTCAAAAGGTGGTAAAGGGATCATTTAAGTTGTCCCGAGCATGTAAATGTTACTAAGTTGTCCCGAGAATATTAAAGAGATGCATGCAAATAACATGAATGCATCAAGAAGACCAATAGAATCCCGGAGAAACCTGGACAAACCAGGAGAATCTAAGAGAATACAGGAGAAACCAGGAGAATCTAGGGGAATACAGGAGAATACAGAAGAAACTAGGAGAAACCAGGAGAAACCAGGAGAATCTAGGAGAATCCAGGAGAAACCCGGAGAAACTAGGAGAAACCTGGAGAATCCAGGAGAATACAGGAGAAACTAGGAGAAACCAGGAGAAACCCGGAGAATCTAGGAGAATCCAGGAGAATCCAGGAAAAAATAGGAGAAACCGGGAGAAACCCGGAGAATCCAGGAGAATACAGGAGAAACGAGCACTCGCTGTGTACCCTACTAGGGAGAATCCCAGGAGAATCCCAGGAGAATCTAGGAGAATCCAGGAGAATCCAGGAGAATTCAGGAGAATCTAGGAGAATCCCGGAGAATCTAGGAGAATCCAGGAGATCCTAGGAGAATCCCGGAGAATCTAGGAGAATCCCGGAGAATCTAGGAGAATCCAGGAGAAACTGGGAGAATCTAGGAGAATCCAGGAGAATCTAGGAGAATCCAGGAGAATCCAGGAGAATCCCGGAGAATCCCGGAGAAACCTGGAGAATCCAGAAGAATCCAGGAGAATCTAGGAGAATCCCGGAGAATCCCGGAGAATCTAGGAGAATCCAGGAGAATCCAGGAGAATCTAGGAGAAAACAGGAGAATCCAGGAGAATCCAGGAGAATCCAGGAGAATCCAGGAGAAACCAGGAGAATCCAGGAGAATCCAGGAGAATCCAGGAGAATCCAGGAGAATCCAGGAGAATCTAGGAGAATCCAGGAGAATCCAGGAGAATCCAGGAGAATCCAGGAGAATCCAGGAGAAACTAGGAGAATCTAGGAGAATCTAGGAGAATCCAGGAGAATCCAGGAGAATCTAGGAGAATCCAGGAGAATCCAGGAGAATCCAGGAGAATCCAGGAGAAACTAGGAGAATCCAGGAGAATCCAGGAGAAACTAGGAGAATCCAGGAGAATCCAGGAGAATCTAGGAGAATACAGGAGAAACTAGGAGAATCCAGGAGAATGCAGGAGAATCTAGGAGAATCCAGGAGAAACCAGGAGAAACTAGGAGAATCCTGGAGAATCCAGGAGAATACAGGAGAAACTAGGAGAAACCCGGAGAATCTAAGAGAATCCAGGAGAATCCAGGAGAAACTAGGAGAAACCAGGAGAAACCAGGAGAAACGAGGAGAATCCAGGAGAAACCCGGAGAATCCAGGAGAATACAGGATAAACGAGGAGAAACCCGGAGAAACTAGGAGAAACCAGGAGAATACAGGAGAAACTAGGAGAAACCAGGAGAAACCCGGAGAATCTAGGAGAATACAGGAGAAACTGGGAGAAACCAGGAGAATCTAGGAGAATCCAGGAGAATCCAGGAGAAACCAAGAGAAACCCGGAGAAACCCGGAGAAACCCGGAGAATCCAGGAGAATCCAGGAAAAAATAGGAGAAACCGGGAGAAACCCGGAGAATACAGGAGAATACAGGAGAAACGAGGAGAAACCCGGAGAAACTAGGAGAAACCAGGAGAATCTAGGAGAATACAGGAAAAACTAAGAGAAACCCGGAGAAAGCAGGAGAATCTAGGAGAATCCAGGAGAATCCAGGAGAAACCCGGAGAAACTAGGAGAAACCTGGAGAATACAGGAGAATACAGGAGAAACTAGGAGAAACCCGGAGAAACTAGGAGAAACCCGGAGAATCTAAGAGAATTCTGGAGAATCCAGGAAAAACTAGGAGAAACCAGGAGAAACGAGGAGAATCCAGGAGAAACCCGGAGAATCTAGGAGAATCCAGGAGAATACAGGAGAATCCAGGAGAATCCAGGAGAATCCAGGAGAAACCAGGAGAATCCAGGAGAATCTAGGAGAATCCAGGAGAATCCAGGAGAAACTAGGAGAATCCAGGAGAATCCCGGAGAATCTAGGAGAATCCAGGAGAAACTAGGAGAATCCAGGAGAATCCAGGAGAATCTAGGAGAATCCAGGAGAAACCCGGAGAAACCAGGAGAATCTAGGAGAATCCAGGAGAATCCCGGAGAATCTAGGAGAAACCTGGAGAATCCAGGAGAATCCAGGAGAATCTAGGAGAATCCCGGAGAAACTAGGAGAAACCCGGAGAATCTAGGAGAATCCAGGAGAATCCAGGAAAACCTAGGAGAATCCAGGAGAAACGAGGAGAATCCAGGAGAATCCCGGAGAATCTAGGAGAATCCAGGAGAATCCAGGAGAAACGAGGAGAATCCTGGAGAATCTAGGAGAATCCTGGAGAATCCAGGAGAAACTAGGAGAAACCAGGAGAAACCCGGAGAATCTAGGAGAATCTCGGAGAAACTGGGAGAAACTAGGAGAAACCAGGAGTATCTAGGAGAATCCAGGAGAATCCAGGAGAAACCAAGAGAAACCCGGAGAAACTAGGAGAAACCTGGAGAATCCAGGAGAATACAGGAGAAACTAGGAGAAACCCGGAGAAACCCGGAGAATCTAGGAGAATACAGGAGAAACTAGGAGAAACTAGGAGAAACCAGGAGAAACCCGGAGAATCTAGGAGAATACAGGAGAAACTGGGAGAAACTAGGAGAAACCAGGAGAATCTAGGAGAATCCAGGAGAATCCAGGAGAAACGAGGAGAAACCCGGAGAAACTAGGAGAAACCTGGAGAATCCAGGAGAATACAGGAGAAACTAGGAGAAACCCGGAGAAACCCGGAGAATCTAGGAGAATACAGGAGAATACAGGAAAAACTAGGAGAAACTAGGAGAAACTAGGAGAAACCAGGAGAAACCCGAAAATC
>NC_049991.1:5998800-6000516 GCF_000003815.2 Branchiostoma floridae | reverse complement strand
CAGGAGATATAGTAGAATCTCAGGAGAAACACAGGAGAATACAGAAGAAGACAATAGAAACAAGGAGAAACTAGGAGAATACTGGAGAATCCAAGAGAATACAGGAGAAACTTTGATAATCTAGGAGAAAACAGGAGAAACAAGGAGAATCCAGGAGAAACCAGTAGAATATAGTAAAAATCAAGAGAAACAATGAGAAACAAGGAGAATCCAAGAGAAACCAGGAGAATACAAGAGAAACCAAGAGAAACAAGGAGAAACTAGGAGAATACTGGAGAAACCAAGAGAAACCAGGAGAATCCTTGAGAATACATCAGATACTACGTAGGTCGTCCCTCTCTAGAGATGTCGCCCCCAAAAAAGGGCTTATATCACACATTAAGTTTATTGTTATAAACAAAAAAAATGCAGTTTCCAAATGATATAAGTATAACTACGTTTTTTTCTAAATAAAGGCTTATAAAGCAAGACAAATAAGCCTGACGATAACTGCTTTATATAACGTTATGTATTTATTTCATTGCAGTGTTTGTGACTATCAATCAACTGCATGTATATGGGTATTGAAATTGACGAAAATGACGTTGTAGACTTGGATGCCTCTCTCTTTTGCATATATCATCAATATTTTAATGGTAAGACAGAAGACACCACGTTTTCCTTTACAGATACACACAGGCATGCCAACCCAGGGTTGTAGCCAGCACCTGTCCTTCAGTCCTTTGAAGGAATTTTGCAGCTGGGGACTGAAAAAAGTTTTCCCCATTCCGTCCCCTGGGACAGACAAAAATGGATATGTAAAGATATAAAAAAACTGAAACCCATGTGTTCTTCCTCACCAAAACAGATGACATTGAACAGCTTAGTCTACAAGCAAAATTTGCACCTCAAAATGCAGGAAATAGTGTTTCAGAGGGTCTAGGTTTCAACATTTTCTGGGACCCAGACCCCCTAGAAATGACGCGCAACACCATGCCATGCCTTCGGTGCTCAATAGGATTCCCATTCAAAATCGAGGGGACTGAAAATGATTTCAGGCTGGCTACAACCCTGTGCCAACCCCTCCCCCCCCCCCCCCAGGACACGCACACAAATACATCCACCCACACACAGACTCTCTCTCTCTCTCTCTCTCTCTCTCTCTCTCACCCACACACTCACTCATACACACAAACAAAAACAAACACGCACGCACACACACACTCATACATATGATAACGGCTGCCGCTTCAGGTGGTCCTGATACAGTAGGGCTTGACGTGGTGGTAGGTATAGCACCCGTCACGGGTATAGTTCACTAATCATGAGGCGCGGTCAGACACGCCTCTGATAGGGTTGTGTCTGTCTCTGAACTAATCCGATTGACCTCAGGTCAGATGTAGTTAACCCCACCGAGCGCCAAAGGTCAAGATCCGATAGGGACGATAGGTTTGGGATATAGGAACTTATTGTACTCAGGACAACCGCACGTAGAACCCGTTGCTTAAGGTTTAGCTTACTTAGTGAAATTTTACCGTATGTTAGCAATCATTTTGTTGGCTTTTTTAGTCTCGATCCGGACGCAGAAAACAGAAGTCAGAACAGAATGTTGTTGATTGATACGTCTTTCTTTATCCCACCGCCAGTATGGACAAGGATCGCTATAAGGGTCCTATAAGGGGACGACTCTTGGGCACACGATGCAACTATATTGAGGAGCTTTATTCCAACATGGCG
>NC_049991.1:5995576-5998700 GCF_000003815.2 Branchiostoma floridae | reverse complement strand
CATAACATAGGGGTGTTATTCTAACTAAATACAACATAAACCAACATGGGTGGCGCACGTCAGTGTGGGGGTTGTTAATTGAGAACACCGCCGGCCTGTAGCTGTAGGTGGAGTTGACAAGCAGTAAATGATCTCCCTCCGTTCGTGTAACATGTGTCACACTGGAAATAATATAGATGACAGCAGAGATCTAGGCATCACAACGCTAGCCAGAATAAGAGAAAAGCTTTCAGAGGGAATCAACAAACAGATGTAAAGACTTTCTCCCGGTACATTCAGATTACAAAACACCTCCAGCAACTCTCATGCACAATCATATTTGTGTTAAGAGATTTGTCTTCAATTTGGAAGACATGTTTGAAACGCACTATAGAAAGACTTGATGACTTTCGGCTGAGAAGACCGAAAATTCTGTGTCACCCTACTTCCATTTCCTACAAAAATGGTTTCTTGCTTGAGTTCGAAACTGCTACGGGAGTGCATTTCATTGAAAAACAACTTTACGTGTTGAATATAGTATTATTGTTGTTGTCGTTCTGGTGTTAATGTCTATTATTTCGGTAGACGTGAGCTCTTTGTAATGACTAACACATTAGGGAGTTAGTGAGTCAAATGTCTAGCTATAGGTGATAGGTGATATAGCTATTGGTAAGATGTTTCAAAAACAAGATTAAAAAAAACGAGATAAAAAAATGCTTAGTGTTTTGGCCTTTGTATGGATTTCAGGGTGAAGGGGACACGTATTCCCGTGGTGGCCGGGATTTCAGTTCCCACTTTGAAAGTCGTTTTTACATGCAACACGCGAATTTATTTATGTTTCTTGAAGATAGACCATGCTAGCATTTGTCAGACATCACAACCCAACAGCGTATGAATCAGTGTGTCACTCCCGTAAATGTATGTGAGAATATTTCCCCTTTCAGTGCATGAGCATCGTAAGACGTGTGTAAGCGCAGGGTCGTGTGTGTGTGTGTGTGTGTGTGTGAGCGCAGGGTCGTGTGTGCGTAAACGCAGGGTCGTGCGTGTGTGTGCGCATTGCCGTGTGTGGGTGTAAGCGCAGGGTCGTGTGCGTGTATGTAAGGCCCCCTTTCCACTTGACGGCGCTCTCACTGCGCTCTCGCTGCGATGGAAAATTGGCCAGAGCGCCGTGAGAGCGCCGCGACGCCGGAAAAACTGCTCTAGTGGAATCGCTCGGGCGACCCCAGCGCGCTCGAAAAACTCAGTTTAGCATCAGTCAAGGCTTTTTATGAGCTAACAAAAGTTTGAAAGATTGTTCAATGAATTTCAGAGATAGAGAACGAATCTTTTGGTGTATAGTGTATTTTGGTATCTTTAAAGTCACCCTTTTACGTCTTACATAACATTCAAAGAATAAAATCAAGGCTGTAAACAAATCCCATTTTGGTCACCGTACAGTCACTCAGCCCGAAATATACACGTTTGTCTTGGTCCTTTTTCTGTCATGTAGCATGTTCACCATAAATTGTTTTATCATGCCACGCTTTTAGTGTAAATCATACAACACTGAAACAGTTAGATTTATTGAAAACAGGACTTCAATAGTATAAATGTACAAATGAAGAACAAGAAAACTGATGTCATCATGTTGAAATTCAAAAAAACGAATTTGTTCAGTTCCTTCTCAGTTTGTTTAATTGTAAATCATCGGTACATATTAAACATTTCTCCGGGTTCTGTCTGTTTCAAATATACTTCTTCTCAAACTGCAGTTGAGAGCGCAGAGAGAGCGCGGTGAGAGCGCCGTCCTAGCTAATTTGGTATCATAAACCACTGTTGAGACCTATTGCGCTCGCCGCGCTCGCCGTGCGCTCTCTTGGCGCTCACGGCGCTCACTGCGCGCTCCCTTGGCGCTCTCTCTGCGCTCATCGTTAGATCGCCGTCCACGGCGCTCTCACGGCGACTGTTTTGAGCAGGTTCAAAACAGTCGCGGAGGTGATGGCGACCATGGCGACCATGGCGCTCCCACCGCGCTCTCTGCGCGCTCCCATGGCGACCTTGGCGATCCCACCGCGCTCTCACCGCGCTCTATCATATTTGAGGTCGCAGAGAGAGCGCCGTGAGAGCGCCGTCCTAGTGGAAAGGGGGTATAAGCGCAGGGCCGTGTGTGTGCGTGTAAGCCAGGGCCGTGTGTGTGTGTAGGCGCAGGGCCGTGTGTGTGAAAGCGCAGGGTCATGTGTGTGTGTGTAAGCGCAGGGTCGTGCGTGTGTGTAAGCGCAGGGTCGCGTGTGTATGTAAGAGCAGGGTCCTATGTGTGTGTTTGCTGGGTGTATATGTATATGTATGCATCAGTATTGTATGTAATTTTCCAACATTTGGCCCTCGGTACTCCCAGGTCATTCATAATACCGAGTGTAGATAGGGCGATGTCTGACACATATTTTAAGCTAAATTAATTTGGTCAAAGGTTAGGGACAGTTCGATTTTTACTGGGAGAGGGATGGTGTAAAAAAAAATTCAATGACCATCCCGGCTCAAAAAATATTTCGATGGCCCTCCCTCAAAAATTTTCCATGACCCTCCCCCACACACTCATTTTCATTAAATAACATATCAATAACAATAACAGCAGTATTGTTTAAACATTAACCTCCTTGGTTTAAACGGGACGGCGATATCGGGATGTCCAGACGGGAGCACTCGAGCGTCAAGAAGTTACTCACGCTGGAGTCCTGAGGGAGCATATCTTTAACTGACATTTCATTTTTATGACATGAATACAAAACATGAAGCACTTTGATATTGTTACCCTCGCACTGCAACGGATATAAGACTTTAATACCTTCTCATAGGGTTAAGATTCTCCTGTATTCTCCAAGTTTCTATATATATATACGGTATTCTCCTGGATTGTTTCCAAAATTTTCCTGTATTTTCTTGGCGTCTCCTGTATTCTCCAAGTTTCATTTGTATTCTCCAGGATTCTCCAAGTTTCTCCTCTATTCTCTTGGTTTCTCCAGTATTCTCCTAGTTTCTCCTTGTTTCTCTTGGTTTCTCTTTTATTCTCTAGGTTTCTCCTGGTTTCTCTTGGTTACTCCTAGTTTCTCATGGATTATCATAGTTTCTCCTGGTGTGTCCTGGATTCTCTTGATTTCTCCTAGTTTCT
>NC_049991.1:5994090-5995323 GCF_000003815.2 Branchiostoma floridae | reverse complement strand
TTTTCCTCTATTCTCCTGGTTTCTCCTGTAGTCTCCTATTTTCTCATCTATTCTCTGGGTTTCTCCTTTTTTCTCCTGATTCTCCTAGATTCTCTGGTTTCTCCTGTCTTTATTTATTTATTTATTTCTCCTGTCTTCTCTTCAGTTCTCCAGTATTCTGCTAGTTTCTCCTGTTTTCTCTTGGTATCTCCTGTATTCTCCTTATGTCTCCTAGATTCTCTTGGTTTCTCCTGGTTTCTCCTAGATTCTCCTATTTTCTCCTGTATTATCCTGAACAATCAAAGTTTCTCCTGCGTTTCTCCTGTATTCTCGAACTTCCTCCGATATTCTCCTGGACTATCCAAGTTTCTGTTGTATCCTCCTAGATTCTCCTGTATTCTCCTAGTTCCTCCTTGTTTCTCCTGGTTTCTCCTTGAATCTCTTGGTTTCTGATAGCTTCTCTTGGATTCTCCTACTTTCTCCTGGTTTTTCCTGTATTTTCCTGGATTCTCTTGGTTTCTCCTAGTTTCTCCTTAATTCTCCTTGTTTCCCCTAGATTCTCTTGGTTTCTCCACTATTCTCCAGGTTTCTCCTAGTTTCTCCTGGATTCTCCTAGTTTCTACTGTATTCTCCTGGATTCTTCGGATTTCTCCTGGTTACTCCTAGTTTCTACTAGTTTCTCAAAGTTTCTCATGTATTCTCCTGGTTTCTCATGGATTCTCCTGGTTTCTCCTAGTTTCTCCTGTATTCTCCTGGATTCTCCTGGTTTCTCCTAGTTTCTCCTGGATTCTCCTAGTTTCTCCTGTATTCTCCTGGATTCTCCTAGATTCTCCTGGTTTCTCCTGGTTTCTCCTAGTTTTTCCGGGATTCTCCAGGTTTCTCCTAGTTTCTCCTGGATTCTCCTAGTTTCTCCTTTATTCTCCTGTATTCTCCTAGATTCTCCGGGTTTCTCCTGGTTTCTCCTAGTTTCTCCTATTTTTTCGTATATTCTCCTGGATTCTCCTAGATTCTCCGGGTTTCTCCTGGTTTTTCCTAGTTTCTCCTAGATTCTCCTGTATTCTTCTGGATTCTCCAGGATTCTCCTAGTTTCTCCTGTATTCTCCTGGTTTCTCCTGGATTCTCCTAGATTCTCCGGGTTTCTCCTAGCTTCTCCTAGATTCTCCTAGGTTCTCCTGGATTCTCCTGGATTCTCCTAGTTTCTCCTGGTTTCTCCTGGATTCTCCTAGATTCTCCGGATTTCTCATGGATTCTCCG
>NC_049991.1:5967506-5993958 GCF_000003815.2 Branchiostoma floridae | reverse complement strand
ATTCTCCTGGATTCTCCTAGATTTCTCCTGGTTTCTCCTGGTTTCTCCCAGTTTCTCCTGTATTCTCCTAGATTCTCCGGGTTTCTCCTGGTTTCTCCTAGTTTCTCCTGTATTCTCCAGGTTTCTCCTAGTTTCTCCTGTATTCTCCAGGTTTCTCCTGTATTCTCCTGGATTCTCCTCGATTCTCCGGGTTTCTTCTCCTGGATTCTCCTCGTTTCTCCGGGTTTCTCCTGGTTTCTCCTAGTTTTTCCTAGTATTCTCCTCCATTCTCCAGGTTATCTCCTAGTTTCTCCGGGTATTCTCCTGGATTCTCCTAGATTCTCCTGGATTCTCCTAGATTCTCCTTGTTTCTCCTAGATTCTCCTGTATTCTCCTGGATTCTCCTAGATTCTCCGGGTTTCTCCTGGATTCTCCTGGATTCTCCTAGATTCTCCGGGTTTCTCCTGGTTTCTCCTAGATTCTCCTGGATTCTCCTGGATTCTCCTAGATTCTCCTGGATTCTCCTGGATTCTCCTAGATTCTCCTGGATTCTCCTGGATTCTCCTAGATTCTCCTGGATTCTCCTGTCTTCTCTTCAGTTCTCCAGTATTCTGCTAGTTTCTCCTTGTTTCTCTTAGTTTCTCCTGTATTCCTCTTATTTCTCCTAGATTCTCTTGGTTTCTCCTGGTTTCTCCTAGATTCTCCTATTTTCTCCTGTATTATCCTGAACAATCAAAGTTTCTCCTGCTTTCTCCTGGTTTCTCCTGCGTTTCTCCTGTATTCTCGAACTTCCTGCGATATTCTCCTGGACTATCCAAGTTTCTGTTGTATCCTCCTAGATTCTCCTGTATTCTCCTAGATCCTCCTTGTTTCTCCTGGTTTCTCCTTGAATCTCTTGGTTTCTGATAGCTTCTCTTGGATTCTCCTACTTTCTCCTGGTTTTTCCTGTATTTTCCTGGATTCTCTTGGATTCTCCTAGTTTCTCCTTAATTCTCCTTGTTTCCCCTAGATTCTCTTGGTTTCTCCACTATTCTCCAGGTTTCTCCTAGTTTCTCCTGGATTCTCCTAGTTTCTACTGTATTCTCCTGGATTCTTCGGATTTCTCCTGGTTACTCCTAGTTTCTACTAGTTTCTCAAAGTTTCTCATGTATTCTCCTGGTTTCTCATGGATTCTCCTGGTTTCTCCTAGATTCTCCTGCATTCTCCTGGATTCTCCTGGTTTCTCCTAGTTTCTCCTGGATTCTCCTAGTTTCTCCTGTATTCTCCTGAGATTCTCCTAGATACTCCTGGCTTCTCCTAGATTCTCCTAGATTCTCCAGGATTCTCCAGGTTTCTCCTAGCTTCTCCTGGATTCTCCTAGATTCTCCCTGTTTCTCCTGTATTCTCCTGGGTTCTCCTGGTTTCTTCTGGTTTCTCCTGGATTCTCCTAGATTCTCCGGGTTTCTCCTGGATTCTCCTGGATTCTCCTAGATTCTCCTAGATTCTCCTGGTTTCTCCTGATTTCTCCTGATTTCTCCTGGATTCTCCTAGATTCTCCTAGTTTCTCCTGGTTTCTCCTAGTTTCTCCTCGTTTCTCCTCGTTTCTCCTAGTTTTTCCTGTAGTCTCCTAGATTCTCCGGGTTTCTCCTGGTTTCTCCTAGTTTCTCCTAGTTTTTCCTGTATTCTCCTGTATTCTCCTAGATTCTCCTGGTTTCTCCTAGTTTCTCCTGTATTCTCCTTGATTCTCCTAGATTCTCCAGGTTTCTCCTGGTTTCTCCCAGTTTCTCCTGTATTCTCCTAGATTATCCGGGTTTCTCCTGGTTTCTCCTAGTTTCTGCTGTATTCTCCAGGTTTCTCCTGTATTCTCCAGGTTTCTCCTGTATTCTCCTGGATTCTCCTAGTTTCTCCTCGTTTCTCCGGGTTTCTCCTTGTTTCTCCTGTATTCTCCTGGATTCTCCAGGTTTCTCCTAGTTTCTCCGGGCTTCTCCTGGTTTCTCCTGGTTTCTCCTGGATTCTCCTGGATTCTCCTAGATTCTCCTGGTTTCTCCTGGTTTCTCCCAGTTTCTCCTGTATTCTCCTAGATTCTCCGGGTTTCTCCTGGTTTCTCCTAGTTTCTCCTGTATTCTCCTGGATTCTCCTAGATTCTCCGGGTTTCTCCTGGTTTCTCCTTTTTTCTCCTAGATTCTCCTCGTTTATCCTGGTTTCTCCTAGTTTTTCCTGTATTCTCCTGTATTCTCCTAGATTCTACGGGTTTCTCCTGGTTTCTCCTAGTTTCTCCTAGTTTTTCCTGTATTCTCCTTGATTCTCCTAACTTCTCCGGGTTTCTCCTGGTTTCTCCTAGTTTCTCCTGTATTCTCCAGGTTTCTCCTGGTTTCTCCTGTATTCTCCAAGATTCTCCTGGTTTCTCCTGGTTTCTCCCATTTTCTCCTGTATTCTCCTGGATTCTCCTAGATTCTCCGGGTTTCTCCTGGTTTCTCCTTTTTTCTCCTAGATTCTCCTCGTTTATCCTGGTTTCTCCTAGTTTTTCCTGTATTCTCCTAGATTCTCCTAGATTCTCCTGTATTCTCCTGGATTCTCCTAGATTCTCCGGGTTTCTCCGGGTTTCTCCTGTATTCTCCTAGATTCTCCGGGTTTCTCCTGGTTTCTCCTAGTTTCTCCTCGTTTCTCCTGGTTTCTCCTAGTTTTTCCTGTAGTCTCCTAGATTCTCCGGGTTTCTCCTGGTTTCTCCTAGTTTCTCCTAGTTTTTCCTGTATTCTCCTGGATTCTCCCAGATTCTCCTGGTTTCTCCTAGTTTCTCCTGTATTCTCCTTGATTCTCCTAGATTCTCCAGGTTTCTCCTGGTTTCTCCCAGTTTCTCCTGTATTCTCCTAGATTCTCCGGGTTTCTCCTGGTTTCTCCTAGTTTCTGCTGTATTCTCCAGGTTTCTCCTGTATTCTCCAGGTTTCTCCTGTATTCTCCAGGATTCTCCTCGATTCTCCGGGTTTCTCCTGGATTCTCCTCGTTTCTCCTGGTTTCTCCTAGTTTTTCCTGGATTCTCCTCGATTCTCCGGGTTTCTCCTGGTTTCTCCTAGTTTCTCCTAGTTTCTCCTGTATTCTCCAGGTTTCTCCTAGTTTCTCCGGGTTTCTCCTGGTTTCTCCTATATTCTCCTGGATTCTCCTAGATTCTCCTGGTTTCTCCTGGTTTCTCCTAGTTTCTCCTGTATTCTCCTAGATTCTCCGGGTTTTTCCTGGTTTCTCCTAGTTTCTCCTGTATTCTGCCGGATTCTCCTGGTTTCTCCTGTATTCTCTTAGATTCTCCTGGTTTGTCCTGGTTTCTCCTGGATTCTATTGGTCTTCTTGATGCATTCATAGTTATTTGCATGCATCTCTTTAATATTCTCGGGACAACTTAGTACTCATTTACATGCTCGGGACAACTTAAATGATCCCTTTACCCAAAAGGTCAGGTAGAATTCTTCGTGCAGCACAGGACTGAATTTCCCCAGGTAAGGTCACAGAAAACGCACTATTTTGAATATTTTCGTGCTCTGTCAATCTCCAGTGGTTTCGTTAGTGAACATTTATCTAATCGTGGTCGCCTGCTTGCCGGATATTGTTTCATTGGAAGGGGAACGCAAACTAAAGTCAGGTTGGGAGGGGGGTGCTTTACTTCCGGGTTTCGTAATCCAGGTTTCGTAACACAAATTAATAATGAAATTATTCTGTTTGTAGTCATACGCACGGTTCCCAACGGCTAGGTAACTGTGACCACAAGGAGTTTCGACACGACTGTGGTCCCTCTGCGTAGGAGAATGAGAATTTGTAGAAAAAATTATATCCCAGTTCGACATAGATACCGGGAGGGACGTAAAACGGGGGTCCCGTGCTCGAGGAGGTGCCTCGACCACGTTAATCAGCCTCATTACTCATGATGGGTACCTACTGGCTGGCAAAATACACCTGGTGATTATACTCACACACGCATGAGCACACACACACACACAGGCACACGCCAACTCCCTCCCCCCCCCCCCCCCCCACACACACTCACTCACACACACACAGATATTATTCATTATTTTGTAAGCGCTGTTTTGCACCTTTTTTGCCTGTAAAAAGGCTTTCGATGGTCTATTTTAGGTTTCACTTCTCTCATAAACTGCTGCGAAATGACATTGAATACTGAAATATATGGCTGAAAAGTGTGTTTTGAAAGTAAAGTTGGGGATTGAGCCCTACTTCAGGGTATGCGTCAGCGTTGAAAGTAACGTGTCTCTTAGCCACGGACCATGCCTCTTGGATAAAAGGGGGTAAACATGTATATGTCACGACAGATGAAGACGATATAGATTGGGTTTTTCGTCATAATGTACTTTCTAAACTGGATAATTTAATTTCAATCAGAGGTATCAGTTGTAACGATATTTCTGTGTTCTACCATTTTCTACAGTTTCTATTACTTCAGAAGTTTGCTCTGCAACAAGCTGACGCTGTACCACATCAAAGAACGACAATTAGTTTCGGGACGTTGCTATACAATTTCCTGTTTGTATTTTCAACAACAATCGTACTGTCTCACGAAACAAAATAGGCCAAATTATTTGCCTAGCGTTGGCTCAAAAACTCTTACGCCACGCTAAATACCATCACATATTTTCGACACTTAGATATCCGCAGTCGAGTGTACGGGCAGCGATGGCAACAACAGAAGAGCGCCCCCTATTTTCTTTTGGAATCATTGCAGACGTCCAATACGGAGACCTTGACGATGCCATGAACTTTACCCAGACTAAAAAGCGGTACTACAGAAACGCCCTCTATCTCTTACGTGAGGCAGTGCAGCACTGGAAGGAAGAAAACAGAATCCAGTTTGTACTTCAACTTGGCGACATCATAGACGGCTTTAACACAAGACGGAAAAACTCAGAGAACGCTCTGCAAGCTGTCTTGAAAGAATTTCAAGGCGTTCCTTTCGGACTGCATCACATATGGGGCAACCACGAATTCTACAACTTCTCAAGAAGCTATCTTATGAAGTCACCGCTATTCACTGGACCAGAGTCTCAAGACATTGCCAGTAATCTTAAAGAAGTTGTGAAGAAGGAAGCAGACGCTGTCTACTACGATTTCTCTCCATACAATGGCTACAGATTCGTCATTCTTGATAACTATGACATCAGTATGTGTGGAATAGGGAGAGATAAAGATTCGCCACAGTACAAGAAAGCAGGGGAGATTCTGAGACAAATGAACAAGAACGAGGAACTGAATTCGCCAGATGGTCTTTTTGGGGTCGACCGTAGGTTCGTTCTGTTTAACGGTGGCATGGGGGAGGAGCAACTGCAGTGGCTGCGTGAAACGCTAGAGGTCGCTCGCCAACGAGGGGAGAAAGTCGTGATATCAGGTAACAGTTATGCGTTCGATCAGACGTTGTAAAAAGCGTTATCAACAGTTAAATGTGAGAGTGCCTTTAAATATGTGCAGTATGTATAAGCATTCCTAATGGTACTGCAGCGACACCTAGCTGCAGTACGAGGAAACACAGTCATTTTTGTCGGAAGGAAGGTGACAGAGTGTCGCTGAAACGTTTGTATTTATTAATGGGGTGTGAATGAATAACTGTTGTAAGCTATTTACTAATAACCTTAGTTGATTATTTACTGAAGCTTTACGTATAGATAGAAGTCTAGTACAACGTTTTTACTATTTAAAAGAAAAAGGTTCAACTCAAATTTTTCTTTTGTCTCGTTTTATCTCTTTCTACACCAACTCTTATGCTGTAGGTCACGTTCCCGTTCACCCAAACTCTTGCTACGTGATGTGTCTACTGTGGAACTACCAAGACGTCCTGAACATCCTCCAAGACTTCTCAGACGTCGTGCTGGCTTACTTCTCCGGGCACGATCACGGGGGTGGGTACCACTTCGACTCTGGGAACGAGATCCATCACGTGACCCTACCGGGTGTTATTGAAGTGCCGCCCGGAAGTAACGCCTTCGGTACTGTGGACGTTTTCTCGGACAGACTTGTGATGCACGGAGTCGGGCAACTGGAGAGTCGAGTCATGAAATAACCCAAATAATTCTTATATTTTTAAAAACGTCCCACTGTTAGGCAGAAATATGAATTCATAAAAGCCCCATAGGTATCAAAAATTTTGCGGGACATTGATAAAATTGTATCGTCGGAAAATAACAGTGTAGATAATTTCTTTGATGCCGATGCCATGTCATTAACATGAAGCAAGAACAAGAGGGGGCCAAGGATGGATCTTTGGGGTACACCGCACAATAAACAATGAACCAGTGTTCTCTTACAAATGCTTTATCAATAGAAAGAGATACAACTGTAAAATTGCCATGTTCGATATCAGGGATGACCTTAAACTACTGCTATATCTAGTGCAATCTCGAGATGATTTATGAGAATTTATTAATATGTATACTTGGTTGATTTTGCCCGTATTGATGATACCTGTAATGCATGTGGAAAAATCCAACCTTATACCTCATAGAAATATTGATATATTATTTTTAGATATTGTCAATTATTCGTGTTGATTGTACAAGACATGCTGTGTGTGTGTTCATGTTGTCTTAGAATAAAGCCAAAGTGGTCATGCTGTCACATGCAAATGTGTTAACTTTTTAGTACTCATCATTTAGAAAACGATTAAACTTAAGTTGTGCAGATAGGTTGGTAAAAGTCTTGGTACAATTTGTTGCTCTTTAAATCGATCGACTTGTCCATGATGATCGTGTGAGTATCCTACGTCAGTCCCACAACAGTATTACGATATTTTACCACCATAAGGCTTTACGCCGAATTTGCGGCTATTATTTTTATATGATGAATTAAGAACAGTCGGACAACTGAAGAGCAAGGTCATGAAAAAGGGCGGGAAAACGTAGACGAAGCCACAAAGTAGAAATGACTAGTCAGCTTTTACTACAAGAGTTTTCAAAATCGTTCTCTAGGATTAAAAAGAAATGTCATATACTCTGAGACATTAACTAATCTTATAGCATCTTAATTTTTGATGTTTTAAAATGTCTCAAGAAGAAATTATGTCGGCCATTAGCTAGATAATCATATATCTCAGATATTGACTCAAATTGTTAATATAACCTCAGTGTAATTATTGCTTATCTGCTTGCGGTGTACCATATCTACTGATATCGTATCGACCGTAATTTATGGTGCTTATTCAAACAACAAAGTCCAAACATCACGTATTGTTTGACATTTACGACATAATAGAGGCTCGTATTAAGTGAGGTCCTTTTAAAAAAATACTTTAAGTAATGTCCTATAACTGGGAGGGAAGCAACAATAACATGTTTTGTGCACGACAGACGATTCTTATTATTATAAAGCATAGATAATCAAGACTGGCATGAATATAGAATTTCTTGTTGAGAAGACTTTCAAATAGCATCCACCATTTTTATCAGTTCAGACTACTAAGGTCCGGCACGTGACCTGGAAGTCAAAGGTCATACAGGTCACGTAGCACAAAGTTGTTGTAGATGCTGCGGTGACCTTGGTCCCGTTGTCAACCCTTGTCCTACTATTAAATAAAGGATTTTTTTGCATATTAATCCCCTAAGCTTAAGATGATCAACTAATCAAATCAGTCAAACATGACCAATTTTGTGCAGGATGACGACCATAACATTTCTCCCCTTGGTGTTAGGAGATCCCGGGGTACCACAGCAGGTCGGGTAAGAACAGCAGACTGGTGGACACGAGCCCTCGGTTCTCCTGCACTCCGCTGGGTTGCTGACCGGGCAGCAGTCGAACGGACAGGTGGTAGAATTCTCGCCGGGACCACAGTTGTCATCGCCGCAGAAGGGTTCATCGTCAGCATCTATGGCGCTGCAATAGAAAGAAAACACAATCTTTGTTTGTGGTAAAACTGCGAAAGCGTTGAACATTATTTTGTTATACTGCCCTACCTATACACAACAAATATGACATACCTGGCGTGTTGTCCATCTTCCCGATCATAACGCTGTCGGCAGCGATGTTGGATACAGGAACTGTAGATCCAGCACAACGATGGAAAAATCCACCCGTACCTCTTGGTACACCTGGTCGTGATCGGGAAATGACATTATATGTGAGTAGTTTTGTAAGGTTGGTACGTCACTGCACTGAAAAAAGAGATTCTTGTTACACAACCATCGCTTTATTCTCACCAACGTTTCGGTTATAATCTTTCATCTTCTTCAGAGAAATTCTGACTGGTTCAGATGGTACTGCAGCACTAGGCGTCGTTGCTTACAGTTTCCGGATGCAGTCACAAACGTTAAGTGTTTGGAACCTCATTATAAATATTCGCATAAGGGCACATAACACAGTATGTCTGGACGAATCCCGTACTCAGTTCAGGTTTCAGGTATAAAGTACCCCTAAATACTTTAAACGTTTTGATAAAGGAGTTACTGTACGTATGTCAATATTTACCGTTTGATCACGTCTGCTAACCGTAAGCAGCTAACCCATGCTGCTGCAGTACAATGTGAAACATTCACAGTTACTCTGAGGAAGGTGACAGACGGCCACCGAAACGTCGATGACAAAAAAAAACAGCATCTTTATTCAGAAAAAGTAAGAATATGTTCGTTCTATCATGAAATACAGATAAAGATCAATATAAATTTAGATTCAGCATCTTACCATGTTGGACATAATGGTTACGTGTTAAATATTTCATGGAACTCACGTTGCCTGCACTTGATCTTGCCCGGTACATCCTCCACACTTGAAGTAATTGATCTTAATTCAGCCACCCGTTCCCTTTGTCAATGCCACAGTGGCCGCAGTACTGCCCGTCGGTAGCGCCCTGGTACGTTGTCTGGAAAACGCACATAAAAAAATTCAACACATTTCAGTCACCATTTTTCTTTCAAATGTTGATTATTCACTGTTAAAAACAAAGCTTCTTGTAACCGTCAGATATTGCTCTCGTAAAGGAAACTATGTTTCATGTGTTTCTATGTCTTTGTGTTTGCTAGTTTGTGCATAGTTATAAATTGAATGGTTGTTGATGGATCTTTGTGATTCTTAGTATTTTGGTAGATGTTGACACATGAAAAAAAAGTTGAACATTTGATTCCCCACCCAGCATCTACTTTAGGTATTAAATTGAGACTACAAGCCATCAAGTATGGCCGTCTTTTTCTAGTGTTTACACGGCAAAATCATTCCAAAAGTTCACCGAAGGCTTCTTATAACCTTACAAGCTCTTGTTAGTTATTGATAATCTTACAGGCCATTGTGTAAGGGTTTGAACTTTAGACCTGTTGTCAATTAGATGTAGTTACAATTTATGTACTAGTTAGTTTATTTTTACCCTATTTGTGGAAGGATTGATATAACAGGTGACTATCACCTTTTCAATCTGGAGACCAGTCTGTAAGGTTGGATTTAATCATACCATGCCGATTGCCTTTCCATGGGCACAACATCTGGACATATCAGTGGTTTTGAACCCGGGCCCCCTGGCTTACCTATTGCGCCACAGAATACCACTATGAGCGTACTGTTTACGTTCGCTCACATTGCAACTTAAAGTAAAACAGCAAACGACGAGGGTCAAAATGTAGTCAGGTACCTACGCACATTGTCACAGACAGGCTTTCCGTTGTTTTCGTTGCAGTTGTTGCAGCAGACGTAGAAGTGAACACGAGAGGTTCCTCCCAAAGTAATGTGGGAGCATTTTCCCAGGGATGGTTGAATAGGCCCACGGACTTCAACCAGGCGAATGTTATCCTGGACAAGACTGGTCTCCTGGCCGGATGAGTGGACCAAGAAAGTAGCCACAATCACAACCAAGCGAAGCGATGCTAATGGTGACATGGCGGTTTAGAAAGGCGCCCAAAACTTAGACAAACGTGCTTTTGTTGGAAGATTTGCAGTGTGAGCTTTATTCTGTGTTAACTTGCTCGGTATCTAGTGATAAGACGGTAAAGTCCACAGGATGTCCGCCCATTGTTCCATTAAGATCGATTATATAGTGTTGTTGTTTTGGGACTGGCAACGCTTTGTTGGCTTACCAAAATGGTCACGATCACGTGAGTGGGTACCACTATGACTCTGGGAACGAGATCCATCACGTGACCCTACCAGGCGTTATTGAAGTGCCGCCTTTGGTGCCGTTGACGTTTTCTCGACCATCCAGAGGACGAAAACGCTGGGCACCGTTATAGCACCACTTAAGCCGACTACATAGAACGAGTTTAATGTACTAAAAATGGCCTTAAGCTTGTACGGTCTCATTTTTCGTGACACCGAGTGGTAAGATAAAGATTCAAGGACAATGAACTCTTCACCCTTTGCTGGTTTGTTAAATTGTTTGCTTGGCACGCTTTTGCATGGAACACAATAGTACACAGGGTCCAATGTTCGAGCTTAAGATTGTGCCAACGGGTCTATAACGGCGAAGAGAGGGGAGACAAACTCAGGCTGCGATTCGAGCAAGCCATACATCATATAATAGAGAAGTACGATGGTAAGTGGAAGCTACCTTATTGCAAAGCATATTACTTTCTTATAACACCTATATTTGATGTGAATACTTATATACTGATAGCTTTCAATGTCCATATATTTTACGTTGGTCGGTCGTTGGAGACACAACCTGTAGATACTACGTCATTTTATAAAAAGAGGAAAGGTCGGCTTGTCATTTCTTAATTAGTCTTTAGTCAAGACAAATAGGGATAAATCTAGATCTATATCCGTCTCTTCTCGTCTTCGTAGACGGTCTTAAGTATGTACTGCAAGGAGTTCACCAGTTAGTATGTATAATCAGACACATGTATGTACAAAAAGAGAAATGAAACAAACATTGGTGATCCTGAGACTCTCTTTGTTGTTTGAAGTAAAAACGAAGCAATCTGGCGTGTGTTGTGTTTCCCGCGCGATGCGAACTATGTACCCAAGTTCCCGGATGAACCCTGGAACAAGCGGAATCCTATCCACTTGCGCGTTCACACTGCAATGATGTAGATATCTGCACGAACAAAAGCCGACACTACAGGAACGCCCTCTATCTGTTACGCCTGGCGGTGCAGCAATGGAAGAAAAATGAAATCCAGTTTGTCCTTCAACTGGGTGACGTCTATGGTTTTCTATTCCGGTCAAAATCCAACTACGGCGTACTTAAGCTTACTACGAAGTAGCTCACAGAAGTGGATCCGATACGGCTTAAACCTGAAGTAAGCCGTAGTTGCCTGAAGTACGGCCTGGCTGAAGTACGCCGTAGTTGAGTTGTGACCGGAATAGAACACCATATACATCGTAAAAATCGTACTGACCTGAGGTACGGTCTGACCAAGGAGGTTGAAAAAAGGAATGGTCTGTTCAAGCTAAGGCCCGTTCCGGCCCGGCAAACTTGATATCATTGCACTGATACACTGAAACAGGAATTCGAATGCAGTCCCCAAGCAGATGTTAGGTTGAGAGGTTTTAATGTTTTTTAGTGACAGTCAGGCTTCAAACCTGTCGGAACAGCCACAGGTGTAACTTCAATGTCTATTAAATGAAAACATTGTAGACATGCACTAAATGTTAAGAACTCCATCCTGAGATTTATAAAATAAAGTTATATTCTTCAAGCAGATTTTTAATGATCCGAGGACGCACTAATTATAGGTCAGGGACGAGATAATTATTACATGTAGAATCCATATATTTTGTCTCTTGCAGGGGGTAGCTATCTTGGAAGGAGTGTCTTTTGTGATGTCCCTCTTAACAGGACATAGGAGCGGGGACTAAGGCTACTTTTGTGGTTGGACGAGTTGATACATTGTGTTAGGATCCACCCTGAGGCTCCAGTGTGAATGTACTTCATTTCAAGGAGGTTCTATAACCCCCTTTCTCATTTCAATTCTATATGGCTTGTGTGGTTTGATTCTTGAACAAGTCCACGCAAAAAGGTATGTAAATTTAGCTTTCTTTGTGTAGTCGTATGTAAAACACACAAGAATTCAGGAGAATTGCGTGGATCTGCGCTTGCTTTTTGTAAGTATCATATAAAATCTGGGTCATTCATTTTACATGTTTACCTTCGCCAAGAAGCGTATGTTTTCGGTTATTGCCTTCGACAAGAGGGCTATGGAAACGGTTGAGCTAGGACTTTTTTGTCTTTATCTTGTTCTCAGTGTAGCGTTTTCAGGGAGAGAATACAATAACGTTATGTGTCAAGGTGGGGGTAAGACGTCGTAGTCCAACTATGTCGCAGTGTGGCTGAAAATACGTAGTTCGGGTTACTGTAAATACCTGAGTTTTGACCGGGATAAAAAACCACATACGACGTAGTTCAGTCAAGCCGTACTTCAGGAAGTTAAGCCGTATCGGACCCACTTCTGTGAGCTACGTCGTAGTAAGCGTAAGTACGGCGTAGTTGGCTGAAGTACGCCGTAGTTGAATTTTGACCCGAATAGAAAACCATAGACGTCATCGACGAGTTGAACGCCCGAGACGACCAATAAGAAAACGCCTTACGTACTGTTTTGAAGGAAGGTTGCCCGTTTATTTGCTGTACATCACGTTTGGGGAAACCATGCAAATTTAACCGGCTAGAGAGGTGAGCCATTTTCTGCTTGTCTGTCATCGGTATCTTTTAAGATATTAAAATAAGCTACCTATTTTGCCAGTTCTACTATAAAACAATTCACATCGGCCGGAATATAAACTTTTGGTATAAAATGGGACTAACTTTACATAACAGCTAAAAGGCAGACATTTGCTTGAGAGTAAATACGGCATATTCCAGCCATCTCCCTCCTCACGCTAACAATAGACTGTTCCAAATCACCCATGTGCGAAAATGAAACACTTCTGCTTAATAAGATCACTTCTACTAATCACACTAGTCCAATTATGTTCCCATACAAGAATGGACTCCCATGTGAATTTGCACAATAGACGAGTCAAGAATTATTTCGACTGAAAACATGGCCTTTTAAACCTATCTAGACCGGGATTTTGGGGGATTCCTGGCCCCCCTTGTTAATTTCAAAACGGCCGGGGTTACGATCACCCAATTCGGAGGGGCTGATGTACTGGTAAAGTTTTCGTTTTTTTGTATCCGTAGCCTCATTGGCCTCCCTTGAGTAATTAAGCTCATTTGTGAAAAATTTGTTAACAATTAACGGTTGAGAATCACAGAAGGGGTGCTCTAGCGATAGAAAACATAACAAAAATTGACTGATAATTTGTTTTTCCCAGTGAAGATAGGCCCCCACATGCATAATGGTACAGTCGGCCCCTCGTGCCCAGCCCCTCGTGCCCGGCCTATCGTGCCCATATGGCTGGCATCGGGAGCGCTCCTTAGCCAGATGAGAAAACAAGTATAGTTTAGCAAGAAAACAAGTTAAGTTAAGCAAGGAAATCTAAAAATCCCGTTGTTTAAAATACCCACATTATTGAATTTTGTAAAATGTGCCTTTTAGGAACCCGTTTTCATGGCTACACGAACAATTATTACTCATTGTATTTCTTGCTTTTAGGAAAAGTAACAAAGTTTGGTTGTCCTAGCATTAGCCGTTTGTAAGTTATACGACGCCAAAGTTGGCGCAGGCAGCAACACACACCGCCAAGCCCAAAACACACACACACTCCAGTCTGGATTGGGCTGAGGATCGTATGAATGCTTAGACACCCCTCAGATCAAATCACACACCTGCCATGATTGAAATTTTCAAGCTGTATTCAAACTAGCATGATTAATCTAGCCTGGTATCCGGCCATAATATAGCGAAGTGCTGAAAACGGAGGGTGAGGCTTTCGTGGTTTTGCTTCTCTTCAATTTTTAAAATATCTTCACTGATATATTTTACAGCCACACAATGATGCATGTATGTAACATTAGAAACAACAGGAAAAACGTGGTGTTACACACGCACCATATTTGTCACCCCTTAGATACTTTCATGCCCTTAGTGACAGACAATGTTTTGTAACAGTAAGGAGTACGTTGCGTAATTATGTAAACAGACTCAACCGGTTAGGTAGGTGATCTATTTCCTTGTAGTCTGTCACCGGCTTCACAAAATCAGTTTGCATTGCAGGTAAGCATCTTGCTATTTATCCTTTACTACTATAGCTATGAAAAAGTCGTTTTTTTTAAAAAAAGGGTAACAACCATAGTGAACAAATAATTCTATCTATGAATGCAAGGCAATTTCTATGAGTCTTTCGTATATTTTGCAAATGGCTGGTCGGTCGTGACAACCTCATATAGTTTGGATGGGCAGATAAGAAGACTCACATGAAACGCAAACAACACGATTGACTTTATTCGCATTTTATAAACTTTACGATTTGTATATTGGTGAATGTTTAACACCAATTGTAATAACTCGTACCGACTTGAAATGTATGGCAGTCGGAGTTTGCGAACAGTAACTACAGTTACTCTGCCCGTACAGGCGGTCGGGAAATTCCCCCGAAGGAAAATTCAATCAACTGTGAAATGAGACGCTATCAAATGTTTTGAAAGTAATAAGTAGCCTTTTTATGATTTAAAGACGGTTATATGACGAGGAAGTAATAATAAGATAGCAAATGGGTTAACAGACGAAAAGACGATACCGATATATTGTGCAACATATATGCTTTGTATACGTGAAAAGAATGGGATATTTCACAGAACGCCGATTTGTCATTAATTTTCTGTGTGTAGTTTGGTACTGTTGAAGCATATCAATGAGGCATACGCCCGTCTCTTATGTTTCTAAATAATTTAAAGTTATACTTACCTTGACATCTGTAACACATGCATATGGGTGGTGCCCATCTCCATTTCTATAGCCATTTGCACAAAGATTTGTGCAAGACATTATACTTACGTCATTGGTCTAGCTAGTCCGCTGGCAGGTATGTGTTTTTCCTTGTGGCATGTGGTCCGACTGGTAGCTGCCGATACGGAGGTAGGGCCACAGCAAGTTAGTTTTATGGATGACATCCTCTGCAGATTGCAAAAATAACGAAGTTGGGTAAAAAAAGATGGCCAAGAAAGAACAAAATGGCGAATTTTATTAACAGACACAATAAACGTTGTAACAAGACTTAAAGTGACAAAATATGGTATCATATCCAACAAGACATTCATTCCTAGAAGTATTTTCCACGTTAGCGTACAAAAAAGAAACTGAACAATCATTACTAGTGTTTGTGTGTATTTGTGTGTGTGGGTTGTCTCAAAAAAGAATTTCTTGAAGTTAAAGTACATTATGTCTATCGTTACAACGGTGTATCAATAGAAATTTTAGGGAATTCGTACGAGCTCTGCTAATAGTACTGCTGTCAGTCAGATTATACAGATGACAAAAAAACAAACGACGACGTTTACAATACTCATTAATGTATTGTGCTGCAAATAATAAAGATCGTATGAATTCAGTAAAAATCATACGAATTATGCCAAAGTCGTGTGCGTCATTGCAGTGGATCGTATGAATTCCACAAAATTCCTCTACGATATTCCGTAATACTAGTATGAAAGTCGTAAAATTCTTGTGAATAATCATATATAACCTCCTTGGAGCTACATAGAGCTCTAATAATTTCTTTAAGGTGACGCGAAACATTTGTTTGTATTCGTAGTGCGTGGAGCTGCTCGCTTAGCCCTACATCCACGGGTATGCTTTCAAGTGGCCATCCATAGCTGTAACACTTTCTTGAAATGTGTTTACGTTTAAATTGCACAGAGCTAGCTCCATGGAGCTGGAGGGCTGTACAGGGCTCCTCCATGGAGCTTGCTCGTGCAGCCTCTTCTCAAGTTAGCGCGGGCCTCTTAAACCCCCTCTCAAAATAAAGATAAACCAAGTTTAACATAGCATAGAGTTTGTTTTCATCTGTACATTATTTTAATAGCCTTTTTTTAATCTTTCTACAGATACCAACATCAAACATCCGTCGACGTTTTATCGCATATGCGAGTAACAGCCCCGAAAAGTGACGTTTGCGTTACACAGAACAGCATATATGCAACATCTAAGGATCATCCTAAAGTCGGGCCTAGGCGTCCTACTCGCAATAATGGTTGCATCTGGAGACGCGCTGACGTCCATTCTCATGCGTCTTACCAAACTTGGCGGTGTACAGAACTTTCAGTCCATCTTCTGGAACCAAGTCGCGCAGATGATCTTCGTCTTGTGTCTTACCATTGCCGTTCGACCCAAACTCAGAAGGGAATGTTGGAAGGAGACCGTTGTTTTGGTTTCAGGAGGAATACTCCGCGTTGCAGCAACGGTGTGTTTGTGTCTATCGTATCTACATGTTTTACCGGGGAACACGTGGTCTGTTGTGTACGGCCTTGGCCCCGTCCTCACCATTGGACTGGCAGCACTGATCGCCAAGGAACGACCGAATGTCGTCCAAGTCGTGGGGATGGTCATCTGCATCTGTGGGGTGACCATGGTCGGGGTTTCTATGAATGCCAAGGAGGCCAACAGTCAGACTGTGCAACAACAAGTACTGACTTTACTTTATCCACTTTCTGCCACTAGTCTCCTCACCCTGTGTTGGGTTTTACTGAGATGGCTGTCCCAGAGAGGCGTTCCCCTTGTGACACACATGTTCTACTACAGCATTAGCGGTATCCTCCTATTGCCTCTTGCTTACCTTGTAGAGAAGCCAGGGTGGAGTTTTTCTCCAGGTATATGGGGGTTACTAGTTGCCCAGACGCTTGCATATGCAATGCAATATATCAGTAACGCTGCCGCCATTCACAACGAAACCATCATAACAGTTCAGATTTTGAAGGTACTAACAATACCCATGGCCTTCCTTATGGGAGTCTTTTTACTAAAACTGGCGCCAAACGTTCTAGAGATTTGTGGTGGAGCTATAGCGACGGTAGGCGCGGTGGTGGTTGGCCTGTGGGCCTTAAGATCAAATCTTAAGCAGAAACGTCATGAACAGATCAAGGAGATTCTTGGCTTCTCCGACAAGCCGACGTAAGTGTTGAGGCGGCCGAAACATCTTTTTCCTACCATCTTAGACTTCCATACTGAAAAAAAATCAGTTTTGTTCCGTCACAACACCTTCATGCGTGATATAGATTTTTTTTAGATACGACACAAACAAATTTTAAAAAATAAAACGAATGCGAACAGTTAGACTTAGAAATAAGAAATGATTATAAGAATATGAAAGTTAGAACTAATAGAGTAGAATCTGAAAGTTGAACAGCTAACAATGAATTGAGTCGAGGGAGTAACAACTGCAAAACTTAGTATTATATTGTTTGGTAGTGATAGCATTTGCAGGTTGACTTCCATATATATTTTTACCGCTAATTATTTCAATATCGACCTTATAATAATATATACCTTTCCAGCAAAACACCAGTGTTTGGCCATTTGTCCAATCAGCGCACGGTCTACTACTAGGTCGCTGCGACAAATCTAATTATGTCTGTCAAACCACCTTTTCAATCAACTGTAAACTATCTATTTTTATGAAAGAAAATGTCTCGACTGTAAATAATAACTTGTTGTTTTGTAACCATCTACATGTATTGAAAATAGTTCCTGGCAATCGTGGAAATCATGTGGTGTATAGGGGTTATACATAATAGCCAGTATTTGTACATGAGAGAAAGGCTTGTATGTGCGAAGAGGCCTCCTTGTGCGATAACTATGATAGCTAAGATACTACTTTTGTAGTCTCAACCTCCTTGAGGTTGTCAAATGTATCGTTACCATCACCCATGTGATAGAAGACGCATATACTTCTTACCACCACCTGTGCAATAGCTGTATAAAATGTACTTTGTAGACATACTTGTCTCAAGTTCCCTGTGCTGGTCTTATGTACTCTTACTCATGCGATAGGAGACTCGTGTACTTTTTATCACTACCTGTGCAATAGTTGTAGATTATAGACATATTGGTCCTTTTGTGCATGTACCCTAACGAAGGTGGTTACGAGTACTTTGTATTACTCCCTGTACAGTAGCTTGAATACTTTTTTGTTGATAAATATACTATTTGTTTTTTTAAGAATAAAGCTTGAAAAAAAAACCCTTTTCAATTAGCATCTATTGAATAGTAGTTGAAGTATGATTTGCGAAAGCTTCCATTTGGTCGCCAATTTTGCAGACTACCTCGATATGTATGTCGGAAGTCATATTTTACCGAGTAAAAGAGTTACCTCAATGTATGCATGATCAAAGCCTAGTTGTGTCTGATTAGCGCTTTTGACAAGGATGTTCTAAAATCAAAAGGGGTTGGAGCTTATATTGCTCCGCCCAAATGGTCACTGTTTAGTATGAATGAATGAATGAACTTTATTGCACGACATTTGTACATGGTACAATTGTAAGGCAATGGTGATAAATCAATCAATACAATGACTTGTCTAAGGTCTATAACTACATACATGTACAGTACAGGAATGTGAACATAAATGGCGTATTGACATAGTGTAATATACAAAATAAACAAGTCGGTCTGTTACTGTACAATAGATTCTCTCTTTTTTAGAGCATTACAAATGTATTGGCCTAAATACGAAGATATGTAGTCTGGACATGACATAAGTAGATTGAAAGTACATGTGTTTGTCTTTGGTAAAGGTGTGCTAGATTTACTTGTGATCATATCCATTAATTTTTGTCTATCTACGCTATATGCAGGGCAAGTCATTAGAAAATGATACTCATCTTCAATACCATCTTTACACGAAGGACATTGCCTCTGGTTGGCTGGTACATTACGGTACCGACCTTTTTCTATTTCCAAGCAGTGTGAACTGATTGTTGAGTACATACACATGATCTTGGACATTGAACGGAGTTAAGGTAAGAGGTATAAAAGAAGCCATGTAGATTAGGAATGTCCAAAAATCACTGAACAGAGGCAGTGGTCGTTATAATCTTCTTTGACCAATTGGTGACGTCATGTATCATCAACAGCATCTCGTGCTAATAAGATCACATGTCTGTAATTTTGCAGTTTTCAACTTTTTTGAGTTTACTTTGTGAAGTGATTCGTCATCAGTACATATCCTGAACAAGTCGACATCGACAATGGTCATTGAAAATTTCATCATTCTAAATCCTTGTGATGAAAGAAATTTGAGCATTTTACTATCATGATTACTGTCAACACAGATGAACTTTCATGATAATATGCACACATACACAAAACAGAGTTGATCATAGTTGTCCAAGTCGTCATTCCTAATATTTTCATGTTTGAAAACGCGCAAGTGAGATACAGAGAGAATATAATCGAAAACGTCATGAGCTGACCGTTCTGACGCCATTTTGAAAATCGCACAGGATTTGAACCGAACACTCTGCCGTCCACGGTCAGTGTTTGACTTAAAATGGCAGTCATGGCTAGCTAGAGCCACAGTTAACAGTGGTTGTAAAGATGGTACAGGCATAGTTTGTGTGGACCACATAGAAATATTCGTTGTAGATTCCACAAAAGTGTGGCCAGTTCACGCTTGATGATTTTTCTGGCGAATTATTTGTGTGGGGGGGGAGGGTGCTCACTTGCGATATCGCAGAAAATACCTACAATGTAGGAAGAGGGGAATGGGCGGTTTCTGTAAAGGTTCTTTTAGCAAAAAACAAACAACATTCTTTCCTCAAAAACAATTTTATACACTGTACACACATCCTTACCAATTCTAAGATTCAGATCTTGCATAATAATGTCTTTCGCAGTTCAAGACTGACATATATTAGTGGATGCTCACTATATAGCAGACATTCTTTAAATCTCCGGTCTAGTGTACCGAGATAACACTATAACAATAACACGAATGATGTAAAGAAAATTTGAGTACTACTATTAAATGATTCAAATTGTCTTCAACATTTCTCCAACGCTTGTAAAAAGTTCTGAGGAAAAATCAGGTGGTGAAAAAGTATTGGATGGATATTGATTGCAATTGTTGACATAACCCATGTGTTATTGGTTATCAGTGTGCCGTATTTACTGATATCGTACTCAGTGTTATGTAGCCAGGCTTTTCAAACAGCAAAGTCCAAACATCACGTATCATATGACCTTTTACGACATACAAGAGGCTTGTAAAGGGGTTAGCGAAGTCCTTCATCACAATGCTATTCGGAAAGAATGTGACAGTACAAGAGAATTCAAATACCCAACCTTTCTTGTGTCTGAGATACTGGATTCATAATCAATTGTAATAAGATTTCATAACCTAATTTATGCTCGAACAATGTTTGTTTTTCAACGCAATGTAATTTCTATCTATGATATCAGGATGAAACTAGAAAGGCCGACATTTGCTTAAGAGCAAATACAGCATATTTCAGCCATACCCCTTCCCACGCAACATTGGACTGTTCCAAATCACCCCTGCGCAAAAATGGAACATCCTCTTAACAGTACATTATCCCCCAAAGTGGACTGGTATTGTGAATTGATTCCAGGTAAAAACAGAGCTTGCTTCTATTTTTCAGAAAATGACAATAATCACACCTTCCATTCAGAAAATTTTCATCATGACTGAAAACTGTTGAATGACTTCATGTAATGTCATTAACAATTTTCAGTACGATAACTAGGTGTAAGTTTAAAAAAGTATAAGCTCCTTGTAATGTGGGTACATTTATTATTGCAGTGAACTTTTTTTATTCAAGTACGGCATACGATTTAATAATTATCAAGCAGGTGCAGGTACTGTAGGAGCGTTTGTTTTCTTCAAGCTGTAAAACTGTTAAACTGTTTTACTTTGTATGCAATCAGCCATCGAGCCTATTCTTCTTTTAGTTTAACAACTTCCTGCCAGACCCGGAAGATACGATTGAACCTTGTTCGAGGATTTATTTTCGTCTGTCTGGTCAGTCTGTTCATACCCTGGCGCTGAGAGTGTTTTATTGGGCTGAAACTCTGGCAGTTTAAAGTTACTTACAATTCAAATGTTCAAAGTTTATGTCAAACAACAACAGCACTAGGAACACATACATTTGCTCTGGAGAAAATACAGCAGTTTTCGCAAGTTCCAGTCCAGTGATAGAAATCTGGCCACTACAGACAGGTGGTCACTATAGAGAAAATGCTGATCTATTGACTAGGAGCCATACGTTACACATGGTTTCAGTACACTGATCATTAATCAGATAAACATTGCACAGGTAAGCCAATTGTTTAGATGTACAATTAAGTTCAAATAATTCTGAAGAGAAATATTGATGAGAAAATAATCATTCTCGCCACTGTTTAACTTATAATTACGTATGAAAACTAAACGCAGATTTTCTAACTAACGCACCTTTCGCCGACTTCATCAAAGGACCTCCGGCTATCAATCAAACACGGCTGTTGATTAGACTTAGAGTTTCAAACAGTCATGTGCTGTGTGCCAGTTGACAGCGAACTTCATGCTACGTGATGTTTTACATTGCTTGGACCTTCTTTCCTACAGCGGTGCTTCTACAAAATATTTAGACTGTAACACTGAGTCCCACATGTTTTATAGAATAGAATTAGACGCAGAACAGCGTTTTTTGCTGGGTATTTGTCTTGAAACATGTCCGTGGGAATATCAGCGAGGCGGCGACGTAGGGATATCAGACCGTCAACAAAAGTCGCACGGCGGCTAACGGCGCAGCGAAGATACTAGCGCTATAAATAAGCGCTTCAACTAAGGATGGCAACCCGTACAATATTTTTGTATACTTTTGAGCTAAGTAAAGTTTGTTGTTTATGAGGTTTTAGTTGTCTTTGAAGCTTTGACCCGAAATATTTTAAAGTCAAACTGCTGAAGAGAAGTAAGTGACTGCTACGATTATCGTAGATATGGCCCTAAAAAAACTGATAAAAGAAGCCTTCTCAATAGTCTAAAATGCAAGAGCTTCCGGGGGGGCTTCACCCACCTGGGTCCCCCCCACAGTGGCCCTGCCCCTGGACCCCGCCAGGGACATTCGGCGGCCCCCGGACCCCTGTCCGACGCTTTGAAAAAATCCTGGCGAGAAGTCTGTACGGCCTGAGTCTTCAAGTTAACGTATTGTGTGGTCCCGCTTATGAATATTAATTAGCCCTCGCTTTCCTCTTCGCTGATTGGCTGAACCATTAATTGAATTACTGTAACTCTTCCTGCCGGCTAGACGCAGGTACAGATGTCGGCTCTGTGGGGTGAACGTCCGAAAGGTCATGGCATGGAGAACGAAAGAAAACAAATTTCCCCTAAAAAAAGTGCTGTAATTAAGCCTTTTACAGTACTTTATGCCAAAAATTTTACTTGGATCATTTTACCAACTATCTTATGCCTATCTATACCAAATGTTACTCATACCAGGGTACAGGGGTGCAAAATATACCGCTATAAGACCGTCAACAACAGTCGCACGGAGCTAACAGCGCAGCGAAAATACCATCGCTAGCGTTTCAACTTCGGATAACAAGTTATAAGTACTGTTGAACTCAGTAACGTTAAAGTTTGTTTTAGTTGCCTTTGACGGTTTGACCTGAAATAGTGTTACGCTAAACTCCTGAAGAGAAGTTAAGTGACTGCTGCGATTATCATAGATATGCCCCTAAGAACTGATACAATATAAAGCCTTCTGAATAGTCTAAAATGCGAGAGCCTTAGGCGGGCTTCGCTCCCCCTGGCGGGAACACTGCTATATATGGGATCATGAGGCCCCGCTTATGAATACTAATTAGCCTTTGGCCTCCCCTTCGCTGATTGGCTAGGTCTTTGATTCAATTAACTCTCCGGCTGACGCGCACAGGTGTGTCTCTGTGCGGGGTCACGGAAGGTCACGTCAGGAGGCCAAAAGAAAACAAATTTCCCCTCAGAAAAGTGCCAAAATTAATCATTATAAAGTTGTTTATGTCAAAAATTTTACTTGAATCTTGTTACCAAGTATCTAATACCTATCTATACCAAATTTCAGGTCATTTAATTGTAATACCAGGGTACAGGAGCCAAAAGTGTCCTTTTTTGGTCAAAAGTTGGCCAAAAATCGCAAAAATAAGCATTTTGTTGCACTGTACACCAAAAGTGTTATCGAATTTATATTAGGGCATTATCAAGGCACATCTCTGTCAAATTTCAGCTCATTTGGTTGTAATACCAGGGTACAGGGGCCAAAAGTGTCCTTTTTTGGTCAAAAATTGGTCAAAAAATCGCAAAAATAAGCATTTTGTTGTACTGTACACCAAAAGTGTTATCGAATTTATATGGGGGCATTATCAAGGCACATCTCTGTCAAATTTCAGCTCATTTGGTTGTAATACCAGGGTACAGGGGCCAAGAGTGTCCTTTTTTGGTCAAAAATTGGTCAAAAAATCGCAAAAATAAGCATTTTGTTGTACTGTACACCGAAAGTGTTATCGAATTTATATGGGGGCATTATCAAGGCACATCTCTGTCAAATTTCAGCTCATTTGGTTGTAATACCAGGGTACAGGGGCCAAAATATACAGTTTTGGTCTAAAATTGACCAAAAAATCTCAATAAAATCATTTTAGAGGCAGATATGAAAATAATGAGAAAAAAGCATCAAGGTATTGGCCCACTCTACCCTTGTGCCGAATTTCAGGTCATTCGGTCCAGGAACGGCGGAGATGAATCACTTTGAAGATTTGACAGGAGAAAGAAAGAAAGAAAGAAAGAAACATTACGAATACAATATATTTCACCATACTATGTATGGCTGAAATATAATTATGGCTGACATAGTATTGTGTTACTTCTATAGAAGTACAAAAAAACTATTGTTAAATCTCTTTAGAAATTCCAAGAAGGCTTCCATACATGTTTGAAATGTTGTGCAGCAAATAAGGGGTGCCAGTAGATACCGGTATACCTCTTCAAGTATACGCAAATGCCCCCTTTGTATCCTCTCTACGCAAATTGACGTCGCTCACGAGAGGATTACGATCGAGTAGTCATTCCCAGATTTGCACATTCGTCCTTTTTGTAGCTTTAAAGAAAACACAATTTCTTGACTTAGAACATGATCCCAACATCGTTACAATGTGTCTGGGTGTTTCTGTTGATTCGGGGAGCGTCTTCAACGGGTGAGTAAATTTTGTTAAATGTTGAACTAAAGGTTGTTATCGTTATAAAACTGTAATAATCAATACCAGGCCACACGCCAACAGTAATAAAAAGAGGAAGTCGTTTGATTTTGGGGATTGGGGAAACGGTTCGCCTTAACGTCGTGCTCATAGTTTCTCCTGGTCTCCAGTACACTTTCATAGCTATCTCTTTGCGAGGTTTTCTTTAATGTAGTCTATATCAATATTATACTAACGGTACATGTAGATTTTTTTATAGATCATTCACAAGCTTTATCGTTTTGTTTGTTGTGGTGTTGTTTGAAAGTGTTTTATTCATCAAAAAAGTGATTCGGTTTTGACTATCACCAAACATATGTGTAGAGATGCAGATCTATAAAGGGACTATATCTTGCATGCATTCTTTTTCCTTCATACCCATGGTTACCATTGTCTAGATGGAGTTACTGTTACTGTTTTGCAGTGGAGCCCTGCGTGTTTTTACTATATCTTGTATATTTCAACCATTATCATTTGAAAGTGGAACTTTAGTTTAATACTGATTAAGCCTCATTCGTGATATTTTCACATTGCCTTGGTATTGTTTCTACAGAGTTCTGTGACTTTGAGTCCTACAGAATCTGTGACTACACACAGGACAGGACGGACGACTTTGACTGGACCCGGAAAAGAGGGTCCACCATCACGAGCGGTACCGGGCCTACAGGGGACCACACTACCGGGACAGGTCCGTGCAAGTCAAAACACGTCCCTTCATAGGAATCGTTGAGATACTAGTAAATAACAATAGTTGTCTCTTCATAGCAAGACTTAAACTTTTAACCCTATTCAGACCGGGCTTTTTTGGTCAATCGTGGACGGGGGGAGAGGGCTTTTGAGGCCCGTTTTTCTAACTCTCAAACGACCTATCATATGACTGCCAATTTTTTTGAGAGTGATTTGAACATAATATCTGAAGATTTGACGCTACTTTGACGCAATATGATGTAACTTGACGTCATCATTTTGATTGTATTTGCTGCGACAATAAAAAAGGGTATTCCCATAAAACATTTTCAGGAAACGTCTTTTAGTCTAATAATGATGTACTCAATACCCCATGTCGGCAGGCCATCAGTACACATGAATGGTTAACATTAACGCCAAGGAAACAAGTTCAGCCTGTAAATACTTTATGTCGTTTCCAGGGTATTACATGCACATCGATGGCACTGGGCAGTCTCTAGGCAAAAAGGCTCGTCTGAAATCTCCCCTAATTTTTGAACGAGGAGATTTCTGTTTGGAGTTCTACTACCACATGTACGGTAGTACAGTGGGGTCGCTCAACGTGTACAGGGATAGCACATCAAACAGGGTGTGGTCCATGTCTGGTAACCAAGGCAACGCATGGCAGAAGGCTTCTGTTGACTTCTCCTCTTCTTCGTCTTATTTCCAGGTAAGGGTAATTTTTTTCTTATCTTGTGGGATTTTATTTAAAAAGTACTGATCAAATAGTATCTAGTGTAATTCTTTCTTAAAATCTAATATTTTTATTCATGTTTGAGGCACGTTGGATGTAGAATATGACAAAACATATAAAAATTGTAATTTCAGCTCACTTTTAATTTTATTTCTACGCGAGTTTATCTGTATCCGATGCTTTCAAAACAGGGCATTTGGGGATGTCGTATCCAAGGATAGTGGTTTCAAACAAAATCAAAATTTTGAAAATATTGCAGTTAACCACCGTCCGTCGATTTGGTATCCCTAAATACCCCGTTTATATGCTCGAAGGAAAAAGGTTAACGTTACATCGCAGATAAAGGTGAACTAGCCTTAAGCTACAGTAAAAATTTACGTAAAACTACAATGTATTTCTATGCCCGTCTTCGGTTCAAGTTTTGTTGCTTATTACTCATAAACACAAAATTTTCACTCAGATCATATTTGAGGGAGTTCGCGGTTCATGGGACAACGGTGACATCGCCATTGATGACGTAGAGATCAAAAACCATGCGTGTGGTGGTGAGTAGATTTTTGGCGACGCCTGAGGGGCGGAGCCATTAGTGTAACATCATTGCCAATACTACATAGCTCGCAATCTGAGCAACAACATTATTTGTATCTGTGCAATGTTATTAAATGTACCTAAATGGTAGGGGTGATGAAGGAAGTGGACATAACAAAACAGGACCTGTGAAAATATGTAAAAATGTTAGGGGGTTAGCTTAATGCAGCAAAGATCGTCCAAGCTCAACGTTGAAATGTGTAAATGAATCCTCCTCAGCTTAATTCTAAATCTAAATGGTACTGAAAATTAGCTTGTAGTTCTAGTATGTGTTGTTACAATATGTAGCATATGTTCTACCAATATGTTCTTCCTATGCCTGCCTGCCTACTGCCTAAGTGCTTAGGCCAGGGCCTGGCCCCTTTTACCTCTCCGTCAGTACTCTCCAAGCCGTACGTTCCCTATTAGCACTTGCATCAATATGCAGCTATATATAGTA